>NC_079223.1:52985722-53055066 GCF_029633865.1 Lampris incognitus | reverse complement strand
AAGACGAGGCCCCACCCTGCTGCCGAGTGCTGCAGGGCTGCAGGGCTGCCGCCCGGGTGCTGCAAGGCTGCAGCAGGGCTGCAGGGCTGCAGGGCTGCCACCCGGGTGCTGCAAGGCTGCAGCAGGGCTGCAGGGCTGCAGGGCTGCCGCCCGGGTGCTGCAGGGCTGCAGCAGGGCTGCAGCACCGGTGCTGCAGGAAGCACATTTCATGTTGACCTCCATCACTTCTTAGACAAAGATCATCAGCATATCTGAAAAAAGGATATGAATGAATGACTGAATGAATGAACGAACGAACAAACGGATGAATGAATGAGTGAATGATGTCGGTCATACATTTGTGTGCATATATGAAAGAGAAAGAAAAAAAATCATTGTCCTTTTTTACATCAGTCCATTTCACACGACAAAACTCAATCAATCAGTGACTGAGAAAGCAGCAGGCCGGAGCCTGCGGCTTATGGTCATGTGTCCTGTACAGTCTGGAAGTTAGGCTGGAATATCAGCGTTATAAACGCATGAAAAAAAGAAGAATTTATACGAAGTGGTAATCCTTAATTCTTTTACATTTTAAAGATTTTCTGAAACTCAACAGCGAGCGACACCATTTCAACTCATCATTAAGACCATTCCATAGCCTGACACACATCTGTATTTTACACACATCTTTATTTTACACTGCTTCTCACTTGACATGTTTGAAAATACACAACAACCCTCTTAAATGATTGTTTCCTTCTCTCAATTTAAAAAGTTGTTGGATACAAACAGGGAGGTTTTTACGTCAAGCTCCATAAAGTATACCCAATGTTTTTGAATACACAGTATCTAAGAATTGTAAGGTGCCGGACTGTATAGATAATAGATTAGTAGATTCACGGTAACAAGCTTGATTTCTTATTCTGATAGCTCTTTTCTGATGTTTAATTATAGGGTCTATATTTGTTTTATAAACATTTCCCCAAAGCTCAGCGCAATATGACAGATACGGCATTATCAATGAACAACACAATATATACGCACACACATGTGCTATCAGCAGACCCCTTGTTTTGTAAAGATAGCAATAGATCTAGATACTTTCCATTTAATGTATTCTATGTGTGGTGTCCAACAGAGTTTATGATCTATAATCTAGCCCAGGAATGTTGTTCCAGATACTCTTTCGGTTTCAACTCCATTTAACGTCAGTTTCATTTCACAATTAACCCTAAAACCACCGAACACCCCATACATGTTGTTTTATTTTCATTTCGTGATAACTTATTGATATCAAACCATTTTTAATATTCCCAATTCCCTTTCTACTGTTTTCCACAATTCTTTCACATCCTCCCCAGAACAAAATACATTTGTGTCATCAGCAAACGTAACACATTTCTACACAATAGATAGCATAGACACAGCATGTAAATAAAGTATAAACAACCTAGGTCCCAACACAACACCAACACCACAAGTTCCTCTTCTTAGATGTGATTCAGTGTTTGACATGTTCACATATTGAAACCCGCCATTAAACACCTTCTTAACCAGCGCCGCGTGACACCGCTTTAGCCCCGCGAGAGTAAGCGGCGAGTGAGGGACGAGTAAGGGGCGAGTAAGGGGCGAGTCCCTTGCTCTACGGAAATCAACCGAAACACGCACGGGGTGGTGTTGTTCCTCAGCTGCCGCTGTCGCTGCCGCGGTTGCTGTTGCGGTCGCTGTCGCTGCCGCGGTTGCGGTTGCGGTTGCTGTTGCGGTTGCTGTCGCTGTCGCGGTTGCTGTTGCTGCCGCTGTCGCTGTCGCGGTTGCTGCCGCTGTTGCGGTTGCGGTTGCTGTTGCGGTTGCTGCAGTCTCTACACAATCGTCCGCTGCGGAACACGTCGAGCCGCTACTCCCGCACCCACACCCTCGGTCCCTCGGTAACTCTCTTATTTGTCAATAAAGTCATCAAGTCTATTTACGAGCAGATGTTCAAGTATTTTAGAACACTGAAGTAGCAAAGCCACGGGTCTACAATTTCATACAACATTTTTGTCACCATTTTTATAGACTGGACCCTCCTTAGTTATTTTCATTTTCTCAGGAAAAATACCTGTTAGTAAAGATGTATTACAGATATAAGTACAGGGGGCGGCACGGTGGCGCAGTGGTTAGCGCGGTCACCTCACAGTAAGAAGATCCTGGGTTCGAGCCCCGGGGTAGTCCAACCCTGGGGGTCGTCCTGGGTCGTCCTCTGTGTGGAGTTTGCATGTTCTCCCCGTGTCTGCGTGGGTTTCCTCCGGGGGCTCCGGTTTCCTCCCATAGACCAAACACATGTAGGTCAGGTGCATCGGCCGTACTACACTGCTCAAAAAAATAAAGGGAACACATAAGCAATGCAATGTAGCTCCAAGTCAATCACACTTTTGAGATATCAACCTGTCCAGTTAGGAAGCAACACTGATTTGTGAATCAATTTCACCTGTTGGTAAATTGTCTAATTTCCACCAGGTGGAAATTAGACAATTTACAAGACAACCCCTATAACAGGAATGGATTTGCAGGGGGTGACCACAGACCATTTGCCTGCCCTCATCTTTTCTGGCCGATCTTTGGTTAGTTTTACATTTTGCTAGTGCCCTCACCACTAGAGGTGGCATGAGGCGGTATCTGCAACCTACAGAAGTTGCTCAGGTAGTGCAGCTCATCCAGGATGGCACATCAATGCGTGCTGTGGCAAGAAGATTTGATGTGTCTCCCAGCACAGTGTCCAGAGCATGGAGGAGGTACCAGGAGACAGGCCAGTACACCAGGAGACGTGGAGGGGGCCGCAGGAGGACAACAACCCCGCAGCAGGACCGCTATCTGGTCCTTTGTGCAAGGAGGAACAGGAGGAGCACTGCCGGAGCCCTACAAAACGACCTTCAACAGGCCACTAATGTGCAGGTTTCTGCTCAAACAGAATGCATGAGGATGGTATGAGGGCCCGACGTCCACAATTGGGGCCTGTGCTCACAGCCCAACACCGTGCAGCCCGATTGACCTTTGCCAGAGAACATCTTGGTTGGCAGATTCGCCATTGGCGCCCTGTGCTCTTCACAGATGAGAGCAGGTTCACACTGAACACATGTGACAGACGTGAGAGAGTCTGGAGACGCTGTGGAGAACGTTCTGCTGCCTGCAACATCCTCCAGCATGACCGGTTTGGCGGTGGGTCAGTGATGGTCTGGGGAGGCATATCCTTGGAGGGCCGCACAGACCTCTACGTGCTAGCCAGAGGTACCATGACTGCCATTAGGTACCGGGATGAGATCCTCAGACCCATTGTCAGACCATATGCTGGTGCAGTGGGCCCTGGGTTCCTGCTCATGCATGACAATGCTCGTCCTCATGTGGCCAGAGTGTGTCAGCAGTTCCTGTATGTCGAGGGCATTGATGCTATGGACTGGCCTGCACGTTCCCCAGACCTGAATCCAATCGAGCACCTCTGGGACATCATGTCTCGTACCATCCGCCAACGCGATGTCGCACCACAGACTGTCCAGGAGTTGACCGATGCCCTGATCCAGGTCTGGGAGGAGATCCCTCAGGAGACCATCCGTCGTCTCATCAGGAGCATGCCCAGACGTTGTAGGGAGTGCATACAGGCACGTGGAGGCCACACACACTACTGAGCCTCATTTTGAATCGTCTTGAAGAATTTCCACAGAAGTTGGATCAGCCTATGTTCTCATTTTCCACTTTGATTTTGAGTATGATTCTGAATCCAGACCTTAATGGGCTAATGATTTTGATTTCCATTGATCATTCTTAGGTTATTTTGCTCTAAACACATTCCTCTGTCTAATAAATAAAGATTTTCTGCTGAAATATTTCATTCATCGAGGTCTATATTGTGTTTTTAGGTGTTCCCTTTATTTTTTTGAGCAGTGTATACTGTCCCTAGGTATGAATGTGTGTGTGTGTGTGTGTGTGTGTGTGTGTGTGTGTGTGTGTGTGTGTGTGTGTGTGTGTGTGTGTGTGTGTGTGTGTGTGTGTGTGTGTGTGTGTGTGTGTGTGGCCTGTCCAGAGTGTCTCCCCGCCTGCCGCCCAACGACTGCTGGGATAGGCTGCAGCATCCCCGCCACCCTGAGAGCAGGGTAAGGAGTGTGGGAAATGGATGGATAAGTAAATGGTTGGAGGACACAGTCTTTTATTAGTGACACATCAGTAGTGTAGCCATCAGTGGATTTTTTATTCTTGCACTTTCTAACCACTTCACGTCACTCTCACAGACTCCACCCAGGCAGGAAAACCGAATTTCTGTTGTCAAATACAAAATCAAAATCAACATTACTGTCTTCATCTGGAGGAAGATCAATTTCCTTTGCCAAATTTGGGCCTACGTTAACAAAAAATCATTAAACTCATTTACAATTTCCTCTGTATTTTCAATAACTGAATTATCATTTTTTGCAAAATATGATGGGAAATTCCTTTTCCTACCATTTTGAATCATGTCATTAAGCACACTCCAGGTAGCCTTAATTTTATATTTATGCTTCTGCAGCAGCTGATTATAATAGTCTTTTTGTTGTGATCGCATAATAAAGGTTATTCTGTTTTTATATTTTTTGTACTTGTCCTCCTTTTTCTTTGTCCGATGTTTCATAAATTCCCTATATTTTCTTTTTGCAAGCTTTTCCCAACCCCTCTGTGAACCATGGTTTCTCCCTCCTTTTAGATTTTTGTCTATACCCTTTCAGTGGACAATGTTGGTCATAAATTGTCAAGAATGTGTCCAAAAATGCATCACTTGATTCATTAGCATCCTCTACATAAACTTCCTGCCGGTCACGATTCGAAAGTTCTGCCTTTAGAGCCATAAGGGCCTCTGGTGATGTCATTCTAGTCAAACGGCTAGTCTGCGTCTGGGCTCCTCGTTCTGACCTGTGTTCATGCCTAACACTGTCAAGACAGTGATCCCTTACACCACCCAGTTTTGTCTTTCCATCAGTTACGTTTGTAAAAATATTGTCAATCCAAGTTGCACTTTCCTTTGTTATTCTGCCCGGTTTTACTATTAACGGATGGAGACTCAAGCTAGAGACAACATTAACAACCTCAGTAGTGTAGTTTCGTGTGCTCGTTAGATCTCAGCAAAGCCGTGTTAAAGTCGCCACAAGCAAAAGTCCCTTTCTCATCCCATCTTTCATATAATTCAGAAATCTTGGTGTTAACTTGATGCATACATGACCCCGGTATCATACACTAGCTTACACTTCAGCTGGCATGCAGTTTGCACACACACACACACACACACACACACACACACACACACACACACACACACACACACACACACACACACACACACACACACACACACACACACACACACACACACACACACATACGGTCTTATATATGGTGAAACGTGTACTGCATGGTGGGTAGTGCACTGCTAGTTGGGTCCTTACTGGACTACTTACTGGACTACTTACCGGACTACTTACTGGACTACTTACCGGACTACTTACTGGACTACTCAGATGCAGTCAAGGTGGAAAATGACATTTTAATGCATGTTTGTGTCCTTTGTTGAAACTGTATGTGATGTTTCAGGTGAAGGGAGAAGCAACACAAACACAAAGCACAGTAAGTGATGGCGAGTGTTGTCATGCTGTGCTGCTAGCTCCTGACTTTGCTCGCCACAGTTTGTTTGGCGTCTCCAGCAGACACCATTCTGCCAGGACGTGGGTTGTGTGTGAACTTTGTGCTTCCCGCATCATAAATATGTGGGAGTGTGACGGCGTGAAGAGGCGAGCAGGCAGCAGCTTCCGACCAGCGATGGGAACCAGAAGACCCGCAGTTAAACCAGGCCTCTGATGATGCCTGACACCACAGCACAACCCAGACAGCCAATATGTCCTGTGGTTTATGTCCCAACACTGGGAGTTTACTTTCTGTGACATAAATCTTTAGAGAGAAGTAGAAATGAAAAAGAACAAAAATAATGGTTAAATTATGCCTCATACGGTTAAGATTTATGAAGCAGGTGGAAGATCCGCAGTCATACCAGGCCTTCAGTCTATTTCTGTGTCTTCTATGATCTAGATACCAGGTCAACCTTTCAGTCAACAGTGAGTCACACCGACAAAACAAAGTTGTCCTTATCCTCACCTAAAACAGGTAACTAAACAAAAAACATACCATCTTAAACAGGGCTTTCAAACTATTTTATGCCAGGACCCACCAAATATTTTGTGCAGTAAAATTAGCAATAAATTCTCATTACCTGTCAAAAAGTGAGACAACTGTCTTTGCTGTTTATCAACACAATATTCCCATTGCCAGTCTTCAGTCATGTCCACTTGTGATCAAATGAAACACACAATACACGTCGCCATCACGTGTTATTTCACAAGTACATGACATTATAGTCAAGTCAGTGCACTGACTCAACAAGTATTCACCCAAAAGTAGGAAGCACGAGTTCTCTCTTGTTGTTCCACCAAACATCATGAAACAATAAAAGACATTTGATCAAAAAAATAATTTAAATGTGCATTTTGTTTCCTCTGTCTCCAAACTAAATGTGTTTAGATTAGATGTCCCCCACCCACCGGCCACTTCTGCAGAACCACTGGTCCATCACAGGAAACCACTCTCCCACCAGTCCTTCTGCAGAACCACTGGTCCACAGCAGGACACCACTCTCCCACCAGTCCTTCTGCAGAACCACTGCTCCACAGCAGGAAACCAGTCTCCCACCAATCCTCCTGCAGAACCACTGGTCCACAGCAGGAAACCAGTCTCCCACCAATCCTCCTGCAGAACCACTGGTCCACAGCAGGAAACCAGTCTCCCACCGATCCTTATGCAGAAGCACTGGTCCACAGCAGGAAACCAGTCTCCCACCGATCCTTATGCAGAACCACTGGTCCACAGCAGGAAACCAGTCTCCCAATGATTCTTCTTCAGAAACACTGGCCTACAGCAGGACATGACTCTCCCCCCATGGGCTAATAAGGTATATTATCAGTCTAAAACTCAATCTGTGAAAAAAAATTAATTGAAAATCCTTCACTTTAACCAAAAGAAAAGGGGTTTCTGCAGAATGTAGTTTCATAAGTTCATTAAGCTCAGCTCATTGTGAGAAAGTCAAATGTGACAGAAGGAAGTGTTGTTACGAGTCGTGGAGGACAGTGAGTGAGGACAAAGGTATGTACTGTCATAGTAAAGGTACAGCGCTCATCCGTCATGTGGGTAAATCTACGGTAGACAATTAAGACTAAACTGTCATATATATTTAGCTGCCCAACCATCACTCTCTCAACAATACATCTCTAGCTGTCCAACCATCACTCTCTCAACAATACATCTCTAACTGTCCAAGTATAACTCCCTAAACAAATAATCTCTAGCTTTCCAACCATCACTCTCTCAATACATCCCTAACTGTCCAACCATCACTCTCTCAATACATCTCTAACTGTCCAACCATCACTCTCTCAATACATCCCTAACTGTCCAACCATCACTCTCTCAACAAAACATCTCTAACTGTGCAACCATAACTCTCTCAATACATCTCTAACTGTCCAACCATCACTCTCTCAACAAAATATCTCTAGCTGTCCAACCATCACTCTCTCAACAAAACATCTCTAGCTGTCCAACAATCACTCTCTCAACAAAACATCTCTAACTGTCCAACCATCACTCTCTCAACAAATCACCTCTGGCTTTCCAACCATCACTCTCTCAACAATACATCTCTAGCTGTCCAACCGTCACTCTCTCAACAATACATCTCTAGCTATCCAACCGTCACTCACTCAACAATACATCTCTAACTGTCCAACCATCACTCTCTCAATACATCTCTAACTGTCCAACCATCACTCTCTCAACAAAACATCTCTAACTGTCCAACCATCACTCTCTCAACAAATCACCTCTGGCTTTCCAACCATCACTCTCTCAACAATACATCTCTAGCTGTCCAACCATCACTCTCTCAACAATACATCTTTAACTGTCCAACCATCACTCTCTCACCAACACATCTGTAACAGTCCAACCATCACTCTCTCAACAATACATCTGTAACTGTCCAACCATCACTCTCTCAACAATACATCTCTAACTGTCCAACCATCACTATCTCAATACATCTCTAACTGTCCAACCATCACTCTCTCAACAAAACATCTCTAACTGTCCAACCATCACTCTCTCAACAATATATCTGTAACTGTCCAACCATCACTCTCTCAACAAAACATCTCTAACTGTCCAACCATCACTCTCTCAACAAATCACCTCTGGCTTTCCAACCATCACTCTCTCAACAATACATCTCTAGCTGTCCAACCATCACTCTCTCAACAATACATCTCTAACTGTCCAACCATCACTCTCTCAACAATACATCTCTAACTGTCCAACCACCACTCTCTCAACAATACATCTCTAACTTTCCAACCATCACTCTCTCAACAATACATCTCTAACTGTCCAACCATCACTCTCTCAACAATACATCTCTAACTGTCCAACCATCACTCTCTCAACAAAACATCTCTAGCCGTCCAACCATCACTCTCTCAACAGAACATCTCTAACTGTCCAACCATCACTCTCTCAACAAATCACCTCTGGCTTTCCAACCATCACTCTCTCAACAAAACATCTTTAACTGTCCAACCATCACTCTCTCAATACATCTCTAACTGTCCAACCATCACTCTCTCAATACATCTCTAACTGTCCAACCATCACTCTCTCAACAATACATCTCTAACTGTCCAAGTATAACTCCCTAAACAAATAATCTCTAGCTTTCCAACCATGACTCTCTCAATACATCCCTAACTGTCCAACCATCACTCTCTCAACAAAACATCTCTAACTGTCCAACCATCACTCTCTCAACAAATCACCTCTGGCTTTCCAACCATCACTCTCTCAACAATACATCTCTAGCTGTCCAACCGTCACTCTCTCAACAATACATCTCTAGCTGTCCAACCGTCACTCACTCAACAATACATCTCTAACTGTCCAACCATCACTCTCTCAATACATCTCTAACTGTCCAACCATCACTCTCTCAACAAAATATCTCTAACTGTCCAACCATCACTCTCTCAACAAATCACCTCTGGCTTTCCAACCATCACTCTCTCAACAATACATCTCTAGCTGTCCAACCATCACTCTCTCAACAATACATCTCTAACTGTCCAACCATCACTCTCTCACCAACACATCTGTAACTGTCCAACCATCACTCTCTCAACAATACATCTGTAACTGTCCAACCATCACTCTCTCAACAATACATCTCTAACTGTGCAACCATCACTCTCTCAACAATACATCTCTAACTGTCCAACCATCACTCACTCAACAATACATCTCTAACTGTCCAACCATCACTCTCTCAATACATCTCTAACTGTCCAACCATCACTCTCTCAACAAAACATCTCTAACTGTCCAACCATCACTCTCTCAACAAATCACCTCTGGCTTTCCAACCATCACTCTCTCAACAATACATCTCTAGCTGTCCAACCATCACTCTCTCAACAATACATCTCTAACTGTCCAACCATCACTCTCTCACCAACACATCTGTAACTGTCCAACCATCACTTTCTCAACAATACATCTCTAACTGTCCAACCATCACTCTCTCAATACATCTCTAACTGTCCAACCATCACTTTCTCACCAATACATCTGTAACTCTCTAACCACATAATGTTTACTCCAGACAGAAATACATCTCTAACTGTCCAACCATCACTCTCTCACCAACACATCTGTAACTGTCCAACCATCACTCTCTCAACAATACATCTGTAACTGTCCAACCATCACTCTCTCAACAATACATCTCTAACTGTGCAACCACCACTCTCTCAACAATATATCTCTAGCTGTCAAACCATCACTCTCTCAACAATACATCTCTAACTGTCCAACCACCACTCTCTCAACAATACATCTCTAACTGTCCAACCATCCCTCTCTCAACAATACATCTCTAACTGTCCAACCATCACTCTCTCAATACATCTCTCACTGTCCAACCATCACTCTCTCAACAAAACATCTCTAGCCGTCCAACCATCACTCTCTCAACAAAACATCTCTAACTGTCCAACCATCACTCTCTCAACAAATCACCTCTGGCTTTCAACCCACCACTCTCTCAACAACACATCTCTAGTTGTACAACCATCACTCTCTCGCCGATACATCTCTAACTATCTAACCATCACTGTCTCACAAACACATCTGTA
Source organism: Lampris incognitus (assembly GCF_029633865.1). Taxonomy (NCBI): domain Eukaryota; kingdom Metazoa; phylum Chordata; class Actinopteri; order Lampriformes; family Lampridae; genus Lampris; species Lampris incognitus. The sequence goes on along the minus strand of NC_079223.1, from coordinate 53,044,804 downwards.
ACTGTCCAACCATCACTCTCTCACCAATACATCTCTAACTGTCAAACCACACAATTTTTACTCCAGACAAAAATATTTCTCTAAATGTCAAACCATCACTATCTAAACAAAACATCTCTAGCTGTCCAACCATCACTCTCTCAACAATACATCTCTAACTGTCCAACCATCACTCACTCAACAATACATCTCTAACTGTCCAACCATCACTCTCTCACCAATACATCTCTAACTGTCCAACCATCACTCTCTCAACAATACATCTCTAACTGTCCAACCATCACTCTCTCAACAATACATCTCTAACTGTCCAACCATAACTCTCTCAATACATCTCTAACTGTCCAAACATCACTCTCTCAATACATCTCTAACTGTCCAAACATCACTCTCTCAACAAAACATCTCTAACTGTCCAACCATCACTCTCTCCACAAATCACCTCTGGCTTTCCAACCATTACTCTCTCAACAATACATCTCTAGCTGTCCAACCATCACTCTCTCAACAATACATCTCTAACTGTCCAACCGTCACTCTCTCACCAACACATCTCTAACTGTCCAACCATCACTCTCTCACCAACACATCTGTAACTGTCCAACCATCACTTTCTCAACAATACATCTCTAACTGTCCAACCATCACTCTCTCAATACATCTCTAACTGTCCAACCATCACTCTCTCAACAATACATCTCTAACTGTCCAACCATCACTCTCTCAACAATACATCTCTAACTGTCCAACCATCACTCTCTCAACAATACATCTCTAACTGTCCAACCATCACTCTCTCACCAACACATCTGTAACTGTCCAACCATCACTTTCTCAACAATACATCTCTAACTGTCCAACCATCACTCTCTCAATACATCTCTAACTGTCCAACCATCACTCTCTCAATACATCTCTAACTGTCCAACCATCACTCTCTCAACAATACATCTCTAACTGTCCAACCATCACTCTCTCAACAATACATCTCTAACTGTCCAACCATCACTCTCTCACCAATACATCGGTAACTCTCTAACCACATAATGTTTACTCCAGACAGAAATACATCTCTAACTGTCCAATCATCACTCTCTCACCAACACATCTGTAACTGTCCAACCATCACTCTCTCAACAATACATCTGTAACTGTCCAACCATCACTCTCTCAACAATACATCTCTAACTGTGCAACCACCACTCTCTCAACAATATATCTCTAGCTGTCCAACCATCACTCTCTCAACAATACATCTCTAGCTGTCCAACCACCACTCTCTCAACAATACATCTCTAACTGTCCAACCATCACTCTCTCAACAATACATCTCTAACTGTCCAACCATCACTCTGTCAATACATCTCTAACTGTTCAACCATCACTCTCTCAACAAAACATCTCTAGCCGTCCAACCATCACTCTCTCAACAAAACATCTCTAACTGTCCAACCATCACTCTCTCAACAAATCACCTCTGGCTTTCCAACCATCACTCTCTCAACAATACATCTCTAGTTGTACAACCATCACTCTCTCAACAATACATCTCTAGCCGTCCAACCATCACTCTCTCAACAAAACATCTCTAGCCGTCCAACCATCACTCTCTCAACAAAACATCTCTAACTATCTAACCATCACTGTCTCACAAACACATCTGTAACTGTCCAACCATCACTCTCTCAGCAATACATCTCTAACTGTCAAACCAAACAATTTTTACTCCAGACAAAAATACTTGTCTAAATGTCAAACCATCACTCTCTCACCAACACATCTGTAACTGTCCAACAATCACTTTCTCAACAATACATCTCTAACTGTCCAACCATCACTCTCTCAATACATCTCTAACTGTCCAACCATCACTTTCTCAACAATACATCTCTAACTGTCCAACCATCACTCTCTCAACAATACATCTCTAACTGTCCAACCATCACTTTCTCAACAATACATCTCTAACTGTCCAACCATCACTCTCTCAATACATCTCTAACTGTCCAACCATCACTCTCTCAATACATCTCTAACTGTCCAACCATCACTTTCTCAACAATACATCTGTAACTGTCCAACCATCACTCTCTCACCAATACATCTCTAACTGTCCAACCATCACTCTCTCAACAAAACATATCTAGCTGTCCAACCATCATTTTCTCACCAACACATCTGTAACTGTCCATCCGTCACTCTCTCAATACATCTCTAACTGTCCAACAATCACTCTCTCAACAAAACATCTGTAACTGTCCAACCATCACTCTCTCAACAATACATCTCTAACTGTCCAACCATCACTCTCTCACCAACACATCTGTAACTGTCCAACCATCACTTTCTCAACAATACATCTCTAACTGTCCAACCATCACTCTCTCAATACATCTCTAACTGTCCAACCATCACTCTCTCAACAATACATCTCTAACTGTCCAACCATCACTCTCTCAACAATACATCTCTAACTGTCCAACCATCACTCTCTCACCAATACATCGGTAACTCTCTAACCACATAATGTTTACTCCAGACAGAAATACATCTCTAACTGTCCAATCATCACTCTCTCACCAACACATCTGTAACTGTCCAACCATCACTCTCTCAACAATACATCTGTAACTGTCCAACCATCACTCTCTCAACAATACATCTCTAACTGTGCAACCACCACTCTCTCAACAATATATCTCTAGCTGTCCAACCATCACTCTCTCAACAATACATCTCTAGCTGTCCAACCACCACTCTCTCAACAATACATCTCTAACTGTCCAACCATCACTCTCTCAACAATACATCTCTAACTGTCCAACCATCACTCTGTCAATACATCTCTAACTGTTCAACCATCACTCTCTCAACAAAACATCTCTAGCCGTCCAACCATCACTCTCTCAACAAAACATCTCTAACTGTCCAACCATCACTCTCTCAACAAATCACCTCTGGCTTTCCAACCATCACTCTCTCAACAATACATCTCTAGTTGTACAACCATCACTCTCTCAACAATACATCTCTAGCCGTCCAACCATCACTCTCTCAACAAAACATCTCTAGCCGTCCAACCATCACTCTCTCAACAAAACATCTCTAACTATCTAACCATCACTGTCTCACAAACACATCTGTAACTGTCCAACCATCACTCTCTCAGCAATACATCTCTAACTGTCAAACCAAACAATTTTTACTCCAGACAAAAATACTTGTCTAAATGTCAAACCATCACTCTCTCACCAACACATCTGTAACTGTCCAACAATCACTTTCTCAACAATACATCTCTAACTGTCCAACCATCACTCTCTCAATACATCTCTAACTGTCCAACCATCACTTTCTCAACAATACATCTCTAACTGTCCAACCATCACTCTCTCAACAATACATCTCTAACTGTCCAACCATCACTTTCTCAACAATACATCTCTAACTGTCCAACCATCACTCTCTCACCAATACATCTCTAACTGTCCAACCATCACTCTCTCAACAAAACATATCTAGCTGTCCAACCATCATTTTCTCACCAACACATCTGTAACTGTCCATCCGTCACTCTCTCAATACATCTCTAACTGTCCAACAATCACTCTCTCAACAAAACATCTGTAACTGTCCAACCATCACTCTCTCAACAATACATCTGTAACTGTCCAACCATCACTCTCTCACCAATACATCTCTAACTGTCCAACCATCACTCTCTCAACAAAACATATCTAGCTGTCCAACCATCATTTTCTCACCAACACATCTGTAACTGTCCATCCGTCACTCTCTCAATACATCTCTAACTGTCCAACAATCACTCTCTCAACAAAACATCGCTAACTGTCCAACAATCACTCTCTCAACAATACATCTCTAACTGTCCAACCATCACTCTCTCACCAATACATCTCTAACTGTCCAACCATCACTGTCTCAACAAAACATCTCTAGCAGTCCAACCATCACTCTCTCACCAATACATCTCTAGCTGTCCAACCATCACTCTCTCAACTATACATTTCTAACTGTCCAACCACACAATTTTTACTCCAGGCAAAAATATTTCTATAAATGTCCAACCCTCCCTCTCTCACCAACACATCTGTAACTGTCCAATCATCACTCGCTCAATATATCTCTAACTGTCCAACAATCACTACTCTTAACAATACATCTATAACTGTCCAACCATCACTCTCTCAACAATACATCTCTAACTGTCCAACCACCACTCTCTCAATACATCTCTAGCTGTCCAACCATCACTCTCTCAACAATACATCTCTAGCTGTCCAACCATCACTCTTTCAACAATACATCTCTAACTGTCCAACCATCACTCTCTCACCAATACATCTCTAACTGTCCAACCATCACTCTCTCAACAAAACATCTCTAGCTGTCCAACCATCACTCTCTCACCAATACATCTCTAGTTGTCCAACCATCACTCTCTCAACAATACATCTCTAACTGTCCAACCATCACTCTCTCAACAAAACATCTTTAACTATCCAACCATCACTCTCTCAATACATCTCTAACTGTCCAACCATCACTCTCTTTACAAATAATCTCTAGCTGTCCAACCATCACTCTCTCAACAATACATCTCTAACTGTCCAACCATCACTCTCTCAACAAAAAATCTCCAGCTGTCCAACCATCACTCTCTCAACAATACATCTCTAACTGTCCAACCATAGCTCTCTCACCAACACATCTCTAACTGTCCAACCATCACTCTCTCACCAACACATCTGTAACTGTCCAACCATCACTTTCTCAACAAGACATCTCTAACTTTCCAACCATCACTCTCTGAATACATCTCTAACTTTCCAACCATCACTCTCTCACCAACACATCTGTAACTGTCCAACCATCACTTTCTCAACAATACATCTCTAACTGTCAAACCATCACTCTCTCACCAAAACATCTCTAACTGTCCAACCATCACTCTCTCACCAACACATCTGTAACTGTCCAACCATCACTTTCTCAACAATACATCTCTAACTGTCCAACCATCACTCTCTCAACAATACATCTCCAACTGTCCAACCATCACTCTCTCAACAATACATCTCTAACTGTCCAACCATCACTCTCTCACCAATACATCTGTAACTCTCTAACCACATAATTTTTACTCCAGACAGAAATACATCTCTAACTGTCCAATCATCACTCTCTCACCAACACATCTGTAACCGTCCAACCATCACTCTCTCAACAATACATCTGTAACTGTCCAACCATCACTCTCTCAACAATACATCTCTAACTGTACAACCACCACTCTCTCAACAATATATCTCTAGCTGTCCAACCATCACTCTCTCAACAATACATCTCTAAATGTGCAACCACCACTCTCTCAACAATACATCTCTAACTGTCCAACCATCACTCACTCAACAATACATCTCTAACTGTCCAACCAACACTCTTTCACCAATACATCTCTAGCTGTCCAACCATCACTCTCTCAACTATACATTTCTAACTGTCCAACCACACAATTTTTACTCCAGGCAAAAATATTTCTATAAATGTCCAACCCTCCCTCTCTCACCAACACATCTGTAACTGTCCAATCATCACTCGCTCAATATATGTCTAACTGTCCAACAATCACTACTCTTAACAATACATCTATAACTGTCCAACCATCACTCTCTCAACAATACATCTCAAACTGTCCAACCATCACTCTCTCAATACATCTCTAGCTGTCCAACCATCACTCTCTCAACAATACATCTCTAGCTGTCCAACCATCACTCTTTCAACAATACATCTCTAACTGTCCAACCATCACTCTCTCACCAATACATCTCTAACTGTCCAACCATCACTCTCTCAACAAAACATCTCTAGCTGTCCAACCATCACTCTCTCACCAATACATCTCTAGTTGTCCAACCATCACTCTCTCAACAATACATCTCTAACTGTCCAACCATCACTCTCTCAACAAAACATCTTTAACTATCCAACCATCACTCTCTCAATACATCTCTAACTGTCCAACCATCACTCTCTTTACAAATAATCTCTAGCTGTCCAACCATCACTCTCTCAACAATACATCTCTAACTGTCCAACCATCACTCTCTCAACAATACATCTCTAGCTGTCCAACCATCACTCTCTCACCAATACATCTCTAACTGTCCAACCATCACTCTCTCACCAATACATCTGTAACTCTCTAACCACATAATTTTTACTCCAGACAGAAATACATCTCTAACTGTCCAATCATCACTCTCTCACCAACACATCTGTAACCGTCCAACCATCACTCTCTCAACAATACATCTGTAACTGTCCAACCATCACTCTCTCAACAATACATCTCTAACTGTACAACCACCACTCTCTCAACAATATATCTCTAGCTGTCCAACCATCACTCTCTCAACAATACATCTCTAAATGTGCAACCACCACTCTCTCAACAATACATCTCTAACTGTCCAACCATCACTCACTCAACAATACATCTCTAACTGTCCAACCAACACTCTTTCACCAATACATCTCTAGCTGTCCAACCATCACTCTCTCAACTATACATTTCTAACTGTCCAACCACACAATTTTTACTCCAGGCAAAAATATTTCTATAAATGTCCAACCCTCCCTCTCTCACCAACACATCTGTAACTGTCCAATCATCACTCGCTCAATATATGTCTAACTGTCCAACAATCACTACTCTTAACAATACATCTATAACTGTCCAACCATCACTCTCTCAACAATACATCTCAAACTGTCCAACCATCACTCTCTCAATACATCTCTAGCTGTCCAACCATCACTCTCTCAACAATACATCTCTAGCTGTCCAACCATCACTCTTTCAACAATACATCTCTAACTGTCCAACCATCACTCTCTCACCAATACATCTCTAACTGTCCAACCATCACTCTCTCAACAAAACATCTCTAGCTGTCCAACCATCACTCTCTCACCAATACATCTCTAGTTGTCCAACCATCACTCTCTCAACAATACATCTCTAACTGTCCAACCATCACTCTCTCAACAAAACATCTTTAACTATCCAACCATCACTCTCTCAATACATCTCTAACTGTCCAACCATCACTCTCTTTACAAATAATCTCTAGCTGTCCAACCATCACTCTCTCAACAATACATCTCTAACTGTCCAACCATCACTCTCTCAACAATACATCTCTAGCTGTCCAACCATCACTCTCTCACCAATACATCTCTAACTGTCCAACCATCACTCTCTCAACAAAAAATCTCTAGCTGTCCAACCATCACTCTCTCAACAATACATCTCTAACTGTCCAACCATAACTCTCTCACCAACACATCTCTAACTGTCCAACCATCACTCTCTCACCAACACATCTGTAACTGTCCAACCATCACTTTCTCAACAAGACATCTCTAACTTTCCAACCATCACTCTCTCAATACATCTCTAACTGTCCAACCATCACTTTCTCAACAATACATCTCTAACTGTCCAACCATCACTCTCTCAACAATACATCTCTAACTTTCCAACCATCACTCTCTCACCAACACATCTGTAACTGTCCAACCATCACTTTCTCAACAATACATCTCTAACTGTCAAACCATCACTCTCTCCACAAATCACCTCTGGCTTTCCAACCATCACTCTCTCAACAATACATCTCTAGCTGTCCAACCATCACTCTCTCAACAATACATCTCTAACTGTCCAACCATCACTCTCTCACAAACACATCTCTAACTGTCCAACCATCACTCTCTCACCAACACATCTGTAACTGTCCAACCATCACTTTCTCAACAATACATCTCTAACTGTCCAACTATCACTCTCTCAATACATCTCTAACTGTCCAACCATCACTTTCTCAACAATACATCTCTAACTGTCCAACCATCACTCTCTCAACAATACATCTCCAACTGTCCAACCATCACTCTCTCAACAATACATCTCTAACTGTCCAACCATCACTCTCTCACCAATACATCTGTAACTGTCCAACCATAACTCTCTCACCAACACATCTCTAACTGTCCAACCATCACTCTCTCACCAACACATCTGTAACTGTCCAACCATCACTTTCTCAACAAGACATCTCTAACTTTCCAACCATCACTCTCTCAATACATCTCTAACTGTCCAACCATCACTTTCTCAACAATACATCTCTAACTGTCCAACCATCACTCTCTCAACAATACATCTCTAACTTTCCAACCATCACTCTCTCACCAACACATCTGTAACTGTCCAACCATCACTTTCTCAACAATACATCTCTAGTTGTACAACCATCACTCTCTCGCCGATACATCTCTAACTATCTAACCATCACTGTCTCACAAACACATCTCTAACTGTCCAACCATCACTCTCTCAATACATCTCTAACTGTCCAACCATCACTCTCTCCACAAATCACCTCTGGCTTTCCAACCATCACTCTCTCAACAATACATCTCTAGCTGTCCAACCATCACTCTCTCAATACATGTCTAACTGTCCAACCATCACTCTCTCAACAATACATCTCTAACTTTCCAACCATCACTCTCTCACCAACACATCTGTAACTGTCCAACCATCACTTTCTCAACAATACATCTCTAACTGTCAAACCATCACTCTCTCCACAAATCACCTCTGGCTTTCCAACCATCACTCTCTCAACAATACATCTCTAGCTGTCCAACCATCACTCTCTCAACAATACATCTCTAACTGTCCAACCATCACTCTCTCACAAACACATCTCTAACTGTCCAACCATCACTCTCTCACCAACACATCTGTAACTGTCCAACCATCACTTTCTCAACAATACATCTCTAACTGTCCAACTATCACTCTCTCAATACATCTCTAACTGTCCAACCATCACTTTCTCAACAATACATCTCTAACTGTCCAACCATCACTCTCTCAACAATACATCTCCAACTGTCCAACCATCACTCTCTCAACAATACATCTCTAACTGTCCAACCATCACTCTCTCACCAATACATCTGTAACTGTCCAACCATAACTCTCTCACCAACACATCTCTAACTGTCCAACCATCACTCTCTCACCAACACATCTGTAACTGTCCAACCATCACTTTCTCAACAAGACATCTCTAACTTTCCAACCATCACTCTCTCAATACATCTCTAACTGTCCAACCATCACTTTCTCAACAATACATCTCTAACTGTCCAACCATCACTCTCTCAACAATACATCTCTAACTTTCCAACCATCACTCTCTCACCAACACATCTGTAACTGTCCAACCATCACTTTCTCAACAATACATCTCTAGTTGTACAACCATCACTCTCTCGCCGATACATCTCTAACTATCTAACCATCACTGTCTCACAAACACATCTCTAACTGTCCAACCATCACTCTCTCAATACATCTCTAACTGTCCAACCATCACTCTCTCCACAAATCACCTCTGGCTTTCCAACCATCACTCTCTCAACAATACATCTCTAGCTGTCCAACCATCACTCTCTCAATACATCTCTAACTGTCCAACCATCACTCTCTCACAAACACATCTCTAACTGTCCAACCATCACTCTCTCCACAAATCACCTCTGGCTTTCCAACCATCACTCTCTCAACAATACATCTCTAGCTGTCCAACCATCACTCTCTCAATACATCTCTAACTGTCCAACCATCACTCTCTCACAAACACATCTCTAACTGTCCAACCATCACTTTCTCAACAATACATCTCTAACTGTCCAACCATCACTCTCTCCACAAATCACCTCTGGCTTTCCAAACATCACTCTCTCAACAATACATCTCTAGCTGTCCAACCATCACTCTCTCAACAATACATCTCTAACTGTCCAACCATCACTCTCTCACAAACACATCTCTAACTGTCCAACCATCACTCTCTCACCAACACATCTGTAACTGTCCAACCATCACTTTCTCAACAATACATCTCTAACTGTCCAACCATCACTCTCTCAATACATCTCTAACTGTCCAACCATCACTTTCTCAACAATACATCTCTAACTGTCCAACCATAACTCTCTCAACAATACATCTCTAAATGTGCAACCACCACTCTCTCAACAATACATCTCTAGCTGTCCAACCATCACTCTCTCAACAATACATCTCTAACTGTCAAACCATCACTCTCTCACCAACACATCTCTAACTGTCCAACCATCACTCTCTCACCAACACATCTGTAACTGTCCAACAATCACTTTCTCAACAATACATCTCTAACTGTCCAACCATCACTCTCTCAATACATCTCTAACTGTCCAACCATCACTTTCTCAACAATACATCTCTAACTGTCCAACCATCACTCTCTCAACAATACATCTCTAACTGTCCAACCATCACTCTCTCAACAATACATCTCTAACTGTCCAACCATCACTCTCTCACCAATACATCTGTAACTCTCTAACCACATAATTTTTACTCCAGACAGAAATACATCTCTAACTGTCCAATCATCACTCTCTCAATACATCTCTAACTGTCCAACCATCACTCTCTCAACAAAACATCTCTAGCCGTCCAACCATCACTCTCTCAACAAAACATCTCTAACTGTCCAACCATCACTCTCTCAACAAATCACCTCTGGCTTTCCAACCATCACTCTCTCAACAATACATCTCTAGTTGTACAACCATCACTCTCTCGCCGATACATCTCTAGCTATCTAACCATCACTGTCTCACAAACACATCTGTAACTGTCCAACCATCACTCTCTCAACAATACATCTCTAACTGTGCAACCACCACTCTCTCAACAATATATCTCTAGCTGTCCAACCATCACTCTCTCAACAATACATCTCTAACTGTCCAACCATCACTCTCTCAACAATACATCTCTAACTGTCCAACCATAACTCTCTCAACAATACATCTCTAACTGTCCAACCATCACTCTCTCAATACATCTCTAACTGTCCAACCATCACTCTCTCAACAAAACATCTCTAGCCGTCCAACCATCACTCTCTCAACAAAACATCTCTAACTGTCCAACCATCACTCTCTCAACAATACATCTCTAACTGTCCAACCATCACTCTCTCAACAATACATCTCTAGCTGTCCAACCATCACTCTCTCAACAATACATCTCTAACTGTCCAACCATCACTCTCTCACAAACACAACTCTAACGGTCCAACCATCACTCTCTCACCAACACATCTGTAACTGTCCAACCATCACTTTCTCAACAATACATCTCTAACTGTCCAACCATCACTCTCTCAATACATCTCTAACTGTCCAACCATCACTTTCTCAACAATACATCTCTAACTGTCCAACCATCACTCTCTCAACAATACATCTCTAAATGTGCAACCACCACTCTCTCAACAATACATCTCTAACTGTCCAACCATCACTCACTCAACAATACATCTCTAACTGTCCAACCAACACTCTCTCACCAATACATCTCTAGCTGTCCAACCATCACTCTCTCAACTATACATTTCTAACTGTCCAACCACACAATTTTTACTCCAGGCAAAAATATTTCTATAAATGTCCAACCCTCCCTCTCTCAACAACAAATCTGTAACTGTCCAATCATCACTCGCTCAATATATCTCTAACTGTCCAACAATCACTACTCTTAACAATACATCTATAACTGTCCAACCATCACTCTCTCAACAATACATCTCTAACTGTCCAACCATCACTCTCTCAATACATCTCTAGCTGTCCAACCATCACTCTCTCAACAATACATCTCTAGCTGTCCAACCATCACTCTTTCAACAATACATCTCTAACTGTCCAACCATCACTCTCTCACCAATACATCTCTAACTGTCCAACCATCACTCTCTCAACAAAACATCTCTAGCTGTCCAACCATCACTCTCTCACCAATACATCTCTAGTTGTCCAACCATCACTCTCTCAACAATACATCTCTAACTGTCCAACCATCACTCTCTCAACAAAACATCTTTAACTATCCAACCATCACTCTCTCAATACATCTCTAACTGTCCAACCATCACTCTCTTTACAAATAATCTCTAGCTGTCCAACCATCACTCTCTCAACAATACATCTCTAACTGTCCAACCATCACTCTCTCAACAATACATCTCTAGCTGTCCAACCATCACTCTCTCACCAATACATCTCTAACTGTCCAACCATCACTCTCTCAACAAAAAATCTCTAGCTGTCCAACCATCACTCTCTCAACAATACATCTCTAACTGTCCAACCATAACTCTCTCAACAATACATCTCTAAATGTGCATCCACCACTCTCTCAACAATACATCTCTAACTGTCCAACCATCACTCACTCAACAATACATCTCTAACTGTCCAACCAACACTCTCTCAATACATCTCTAACTGTCCAACCATCACTCTCTCAAAAAAACATCTCTAACTGTCCAACCATCACTCTCTCCACAAATCACCTCTGGCTTTCCAACCATCACTCTCTCAACAATACATCTCTAGCTGTCCAACCATCACTCTCTCAACAATACATCTCTAACTGTCAAACCATCACTCTCTCACCAACACATCTCTAACTGTCCAACCATCACTCTCTCACCAACACATCTGTCACTGTCCAACAATCACATTCTCAACAATACATCTCTAACTGTCCAACCATCACTCTCTCAATACATCTCTAACTGTCCAACCATCACTTTCTCAACAATACATCTCTAACTGTCCAACCATCACTCTCTCAACAATACATCTCTAACTGTCCAACCATCACTCTCTCAACAATACATCTCTAACTGTCCAACCATCACTCTCTCACCAATACATCTGTAACTCTCTAACCACATAATTTTTACTCCAGACAGAAATACATCTCTAACTGTCCAATCATCACTCTATCAATACATCTCTAACTGTCCAACCATCACTCTCTCAACAAAACATCTCTAGCCGTCCAACCATCACTCTCTCAACAAAACATCTCTAACTGTCCAACCATCACTCTCTCAACAAATCACCTCTGGCTTTCCAACCATCACTCTCTCAACAATACATCTCTAGCTGTCCAACCATCACTCTCTCAACAATACATCTCTAACTGTCAAACCATCACTCTCTCACCAACACATCTCTAACTGTCCAACCATCACTCTCTCACCAACACATCTGTAACTGTCCAACCATCACTCTCTCAACAATACATCTCTAACTGTGCAACCACCACTCTCTCAACAATATATCTCTAGCTGTCCAACCATCACTCTCTCAACAATACATCTCTAACTGTCCAACCATCACTCTCTCAACAATACATCTCTAACTGTCCAACCATAACTCTCTCAACAATACATCTCTAACTGTCCAACCATCACTCTCTCAATACATCTGTAACTGTCCAACCATCACTCTCTCAACAAAACATCTCTAGCCATCCAACCATCACTCTCTCAACAAAACATCTCTAACTGTCCAACCATCACTCTCTCAACAATACATCTCTAACTGTCCAACCATCACTATCTCAATACATCTCTAACTGTCCAACCATCACTCTCTCAACAATACATCTCTAACTGTCCAACCATCACTCTCTAAACAAATCACCTCTGGCTTTCCAACCATCACTCTCTCAACAATACATCTCTAGCTGTCCAACCATCACTCTCTCAACAATACATCTCTAACTGTCCAACCATCACTCTCTCACCAACACATCTGTAACTGTCCAACCATCACTCTCTCAACAATACATCTGTAACTGTCCAACCATCACTCTCTCAACAATACATCTCTAGCTATGCAACCACCACTCTCTCAACAGTACATCTCTAACTGTCCAACCATCACTCACTCAACAATACATCTCTAACTGTCCAACCATCACTCTCTCAATACATCTCTAACTGTCCAACCATCACTCTCTCAACAAAACATCTCTAACTGTCCAACCATCACTCTCTCACAAACACATCTCTAACTGTCCAACCATCACTTTCTCAACAATACATCTCTAACTGTCCAACCATCACTCTCTCCACAAATCACCTCTGGCTTTCCATCCATCACTCTCTCAACAGTACATCTCTAACTGTCCAACCATCACTCACTCAACAATACTTCTCTAACTGTCCAACCATCACTCTCTCAATACATCTCTAACTGTCCAACCATCACTCTCTCAACAAAACATCTCTAACTGTCCAACCATCACTCTCTCCACAAATCACCTCTGGCTTTCCAACCATCAATCTCTCAACAATACATCTCTAGCTGTCCAACCATCACTCTCTCAACAATACATCTGTAACTGTCCAACCATCACTCTCTCACAAACACATCTCTAACTGTCCAACCATCACTTTCTCAACAATACATCTCTAACTGTCCAACCATCACTCTCTCCACAAATCACCTCTGGCTTTCCAACCATCACTCTCTCAACAATACATCTCTAGCTGTCCAACCATAACTCTCTCAACAATACATCTCTAACTGTCCAACCATCACTCTCTCACAAACACATCTCTAACTGTCCAACCATCACTCTCTCACCAACACATCTGTAACTGTCCAACCATCACTTTCTCAACAATACATCTCTAACTGTCCAACCATCACTCTCTCAATACATCTCTAACTGTCCAACCATCACTCTCTCCACAAATCACCTCTGGCTTTCCAACCATCACTCTCTCAAAAGTACATCTCTAACTGTCCAACCATCACTCACTCAACAATACTTCTCTAACTGTCCAACCATCACTCTCTCAATACATCTCTAACTGTCCAACCATCACTCTCTCAACAAAACATCTCTAACTGTCCAACCATCACTCTCTCAATACATCTCTAACTGTCCAACCATCACTTTCTCAACAATACATCTCTAACTGTCCAACCATCACTCTCTCAACAATACATCTCTAACTGTCCAACCATCACTCTCTCAACAATACATCTCTAACCGTCCAACCATCACTCTCTCACCAATACATCTGTAACTCTCTAACCACATAATTTTTACTCCAGACAGAAATACATCTCTAACTGTCCAATCATCACTCTCTCAATACATCTCTAACTGTCCAACCATCACTCTCTCAACAAAACATCTCTAGCCGTCCAACCATCACTCTCTCAACAAAACATCTCTAACTGTCCAACCATCACTCTCTCAACAAATCACCTCTGGCTTTACAACCATCACTCTCTCAACAATACATCTCTAACTGTGCAACCACCACTCTCTCAACAATACATCTCTAACTGTCCAACCATCACTCACTCAACAATACATCTCTAACTGTCCAACCAACACTCTCTCAATACATCTCTAACTGTCCAACCATCACTCTCTCAAAAAAACATCTCTAACTGTCCAACCATCACTCTCTCCACAAATCACCTCTGGCTTTCCAACCATCACTCTCTCAACAATACATCTCTAGCTGTCCAACCATCACTCTCTCAACAATACATCTCTAACTGTCAAACCATCACTCTCTCACCAACACATCTCTAACTGTCCAACCATCACTCTCTCACCAACACATCTGTAACTGTCCAACCATCACTTTCTCAACAATACATCTCTAACTGTCCAACCATCACTCTCTCAATACATCTCTAACTGTCCAACCATCACTTTCTCAACAATACATCTCTAACTGTCCAACCATCACTCTCTCAACAATACATCTCTAACTGTCCAACCATCACTCTCTCACCAATACATCTGTAACTCTCTAACCACATAATTTTTACTCCAGACAGAAATACATCTCTAACTGTCCAACCATCACTCTCTCAACAATACATCTCTAACTGTCCAACCATCACTCTCTCAACAATACATCTGTAACTGTCCAACCATCACTCTCTTAACAATACATCTCTAACTGTCCAACCATCACTCTCTCAATACATCTCTAACTGTCCAACCATCACTCTCTCAACAAAACATCTCTAACTGTCCAACCATCACTCTCTCCACAAATCACCTCTGGCTTTCCAACCATCACTCTCTCAACAATACATCTCTAGCTGTCCAACCATCACTCTCTCAACAATACATCTGTAACTGTCCAACCATCACTCTCTCACAAACACATCTCTAACTGTCCAACCATCACTTTCTCAACAATACATCTCTAACTGTCCAACCATCACTCTCTCCACAAATCACCTCTGGCTTTACAACCATCACTCTCTCAACAATACATCTCTAGCTGTCCAACCATCACTCTCTCAACAATACATCTCTAACTGTCCAACCATCACTCTCTCACAAACACATCTCTAACTGTCCAACCATCACTCTCTCACCAACACATCTGTAACTGTCCAACCATCACTTTCTCAACAATACATCTCTAACTGTCCAACCATCACTCTCTCAATACATCTCTAACTGTCCAACCATCACTCACTCAACAATACATCTCTAACTGTCCAACCATCACTCTCTCAATACATCTCTAACTGTCCAACCATCACTCTCTCAACAAAACATCTCTAACTGTCCAACCATCACTCTCTCCACAAATCACCTCTGGCTTTCCAACCATCACTCTCTCAACAATACATCTCTAGCTGTCCAACCATCACTCACTCAACAATACTTCTCTAACTGTCCAACCATCACTCTCTCAATACATCTCTAACTGTCCAACCATCACTCTCTCAATACATCTCTAACTGTCCAACCATCACTCTCTCAACAAAACATCTCTAACTGTCCAACCATCACTCTCTCCACAAATCACCTCTGGCTTTCCAACCATCACTCTCTCAACAATACATCTCTAGCTGTCCAACCATCACTCTCTCAACAATACATCTGTAACTGTCCAACCATCACTCTCTCACAAACACATCTCTAACTGTCCAACCATCACTTTCTCAACAATACATCTCTAACTGTCCAACCATCACTCTCTCCACAAATCACCTCTGGCTTTCCAACCATCACTCTCTCAACAATACATCTCTAGCTGTCCAACCATCACTCTCTCAACAATACATCTCTAACTGTCCAACCATCACTCTCTCACAAACACATCTCTAACTGTCCAACCATTACTCTCTCACCAACACATCTGTAACTGTCCAACCATCACTTTCTCAACAATATATCTCTAACTGTCCAACCATCACTCTCTCAATACATCTCTAACTGTCCAAGCATCACTCTTTCAACAATACATCTCTAACTGTCCAACCATCACACTCTCACAAACACATCTCTAACTGTCCAACCATCACTTTCTCAACAATACATCTCTAACTGTCCAACCATCACTCTCTCCACAAATCACCTCTGGCTTTCCAACCATCACTCTCTCAACAATACATCTCTAGCTGTCCAACCATCACTCACTCAACAATACTTCTCTAACTGTCCAACCATCACTCTCTCAATACATCTCTAGCTGTCCAACCATCACTCTCTCAACAATACATCTCTAGCTGTCCAACCAACACTCTCTCAACAATACATCTCTAACTGTCCAACCATCACTCTCTCACCAATACATCTCTAACTGTCCAACCATCACTCTCTCAACAATACATCTCTAGCTGTCCAACCATCACTCTCTCACCAATACATCTCTAGTTGTCCAACCATCACTCACTCAACAATACATCTCTAACTGTCCAACCATCACTCTCTCAACAAAACATCTTTAACTGTCCAACCATCACTCTCTCAACAATACACCTCTAGCTGTCCAACCATCACTGTCTCACAAACACATATGTAACTGTCCAACCATCACTCTCTCAACAATACAACTGTAACTGTCCAACCATCACTCTCTCACCAATACATCTCTAACTGTCCAACCATCACTCTCTCAACAAAACATATCTAACTGTCCAACCATCACTTTCTCACCAACACATCTGTAACTGTCCATCCGTCACTCTCTCAATACATCTCTAACTGTCCAACAATCACTCTCTCAACAATACATCTCTAACTCTCCAACCATCACTCTCTCACCAATACATCTCTAACTGTCCAACCATCACTGTCTCAACAAAACATCTCTAGCTGTCCAACCATCACTCTCTCACCAAGACATCTCTAACTGTCCAACCATCACTCTCTCACCAACACATCTGTAACTGTCCAACCATCACTTTCTCAACAATACATCTCTAACTGTCCAACCATCACTCTCTCAATACATCTCTAACTGTCCAACCATCACTCTCTTAACAATACATCTCTAACTGTCCAACCATCACTCTCTCAATACATCTCTAACTGTCCAACCATCACTCTCTCAACAAAACATCTCTAGCCGTCCAACCATCACTCTCTCAACAAAACATCTCTAACTGTCCAACCATCACTCTCTCAACAAAACATCTCTACCTGTCCAACCATCACTCTCTCAACAAATCACCTCTGGCTTTCCAACCATCACTCTCTCAACAATACATCTCTAACTTTCTAACCATCACTGTCTCACAAACACATCTGTAACTGTCGAACCATCACTCTCTCAGCAATACATCTCTAACTGTCAAACCACACAATTTTTACTCCAGACAAAAATACTTCTCTAAATGTCAAACCATCACTCTCTCACCAACACATCTGTAACTGTCCAACCATCACTCTCTCATCAATACATCTCTAACTGACCAACCATCACTCTCTCAACAATACATCTCTAACTGTCCAACCACCACTCTCTCAACAATACACCTCTAGCTGTCCATCCATCACTGTCTCACAAACACATCTCTAACTGTCCAACCATCACTCTCTCAACAATACATCTGTAACTGTCCAACCATCACTCTCTCACCAATACATCTCTAACTGTCCAACCATCACTCTCTCAACAATACATCTCTAACTGTCCAACAATCACTCTCTCAACAATACATCTCTAACTCTCCAACCATCACTCTCTCACCAATACATCTCTAACTGTCCAACCATCACTGTCTCAACAAAACATCTCTAGCTGTCCAACCATCACTCTCTCAACAATACATCTCTAACTGTCCAACCATCACTCTATCAACAATACATCTCTAACTGTCCAACCATCACTCTCTCACCAATACATCTCTAACTGTCCAACCATCACTGCCTCAACAATACATCACTAACTGTCCAACCATCACTCTCTCAACAATACATCACTAACTGTCCAACCATCACTTTCTCAACAATACATCTCTAACTGTCCAACCATCACTCTCTCAATACATCTCTAACTGTCCAACCATCACTCTCTCAATACATCTCTAACTGTCCAACCATCACTCTCTCAACAATACATCTCTAACTGTCCAACCATCACTCTCTCACCAATACATCTGTAACTCTCTGACCACATAATGTTTACTCCAGACAGAAATACATCTCTAACTGTCCAACCATCACTCTCTCACCAACACATCTGGAACTGTCCAAACATCACTCTCTCAACAATACATCTGTAACTGTCCAACCATCACTTTCTCAACAATATATCTCTAACTGTCCAACCATCACTCTCTCAATACATCTCTAACTGTCCAAGCATCACTCTTTCAACAATACATCTCTAACTGTCCAACCATCACACTCTCACAAACACATCTCTAACTGTCCAACCATCACTTTCTCAACAATACATCTCTAACTGTCCAACCATCACTCTCTCCACAAATCACCTCTGGCTTTCCAACCATCACTCTCTCAACAATACATCTCTAGCTGTCCAACCATCACTCACTCAACAATACTTCTCTAACTGTCCAACCATCACTCTCTCAACACATCTCTAGCTGTCCAACCATCACTCTCTCAACAATACATCTCTAGCTGTCCAACCAACACTCTCTCAACAATACATCTCTAACTGTCCAACCATCACTCTCTCACCAATACATCTCTAACTGTCCAACCATCACTCTCTCAACAATACATCTCTAGCTGTCCAACCATCACTCTCTCACCAATACATCTCTAGTTGTCCAACCATCACTCACTCAACAATACATCTCTAACTGTCCAACCATCACTCTCTCAACAAAACATCTTTAACTGTCCAACCATCACTCTCTCAACAATACACCTCTAGCTGTCCAACCATCACTGTCTCACAAACACATATGTAACTGTCCAACCATCACTCTCTCAACAATACAACTGTAACTGTCCAACCATCACTCTCTCACCAATACATCTCTAACTGTCCAACCATCACTCTCTCAACAAAACATATCTAACTGTCCAACCATCACTTTCTCACCAACACATCTGTAACTGTCCATCCGTCACTCTCTCAATACATCTCTAACTGTCCAACAATCACTCTCTCAACAATACATCTCTAACTCTCCAACCATCACTCTCTCACCAATACATCTCTAACTGTCCAACCATCACTGTCTCAACAAAACATCTCTAGCTGTCCAACCATCACTCTCTCACCAAGACATCTCTAACTGTCCAACCATCACTCTCTCACCAACACATCTGTAACTGTCCAACCATCACTTTCTCAACAATACATCTCTAACTGTCCAACCATCACTCTCTCAATACATCTCTAACTGTCCAACCATCACTCTCTTAACAATACATCTCTAACTGTCCAACCATCACTCTCTCAATACATCTCTAACTGTCCAACCATCACTCTCTCAACAAAACATCTCTAGCCGTCCAACCATCACTCTCTCAACAAAACATCTCTAACTGTCCAACCATCACTCTCTCAACAAAACATCTCTACCTGTCCAACCATCACTCTCTCAACAAATCACCTCTGGCTTTCCAACCATCACTCTCTCAACAATACATCTCTAACTTTCTAACCATCACTGTCTCACAAACACATCTGTAACTGTCGAACCATCACTCTCTCAGCAATACATCTCTAACTGTCAAACCACACAATTTTTACTCCAGACAAAAATACTTCTCTAAATGTCAAACCATCACTCTCTCACCAACACATCTGTAACTGTCCAACCATCACTCTCTCATCAATACATCTCTAACTGACCAACCATCACTCTCTCAACAATACATCTCTAACTGTCCAACCACCACTCTCTCAACAATACACCTCTAGCTGTCCATCCATCACTGTCTCACAAACACATCTCTAACTGTCCAACCATCACTCTCTCAACAATACATCTGTAACTGTCCAACCATCACTCTCTCACCAATACATCTCTAACTGTCCAACCATCACTCTCTCAACAATACATCTCTAACTGTCCAACAATCACTCTCTCAACAATACATCTCTAACTCTCCAACCATCACTCTCTCACCAATACATCTCTAACTGTCCAACCATCACTGTCTCAACAAAACATCTCTAGCTGTCCAACCATCACTCTCTCAACAATACATCTCTAACTGTCCAACCATCACTCTATCAACAATACATCTCTAACTGTCCAACCATCACTCTCTCACCAATACATCTCTAACTGTCCAACCATCACTGCCTCAACAATACATCACTAACTGTCCAACCATCACTCTCTCAACAATACATCACTAACTGTCCAACCATCACTTTCTCAACAATACATCTCTAACTGTCCAACCATCACTCTCTCAATACATCTCTAACTGTCCAACCATCACTCTCTCAATACATCTCTAACTGTCCAACCATCACTCTCTCAACAATACATCTCTAACTGTCCAACCATCACTCTCTCACCAATACATCTGTAACTCTCTGACCACATAATGTTTACTCCAGACAGAAATACATCTCTAACTGTCCAACCATCACTCTCTCACCAACACATCTGGAACTGTCCAAACATCACTCTCTCAACAATACATCTGTAACTGTCCAACCATCACTCTCTCAACAATACATCTCTAACTATGCAACCACCACTCTCTCAACAATATATCTCTAGCTGTCCAACCATCACTCTCTCAACAAAACATCTCTAGCCGTCCAACCATCACTCTCTCAACAATACATCTCTAACTGTCCAACCATCACTCTCTCAACAATACATCTCTAACTGTCTAACCATCACTCTCTCAATACATCTCTAGCTGTCCAACCATCACTCTCTCAACAATACATCTCTAGCTGTCCAACCAACACTCTCTCAACAATACATCTCTAACTGTCCAACCATCACTCTCTCACCAATACATCTCTAACTGTCCAACCATCTCTCTCTCAACAAAACATCTCTAGCTGTCCAACCATCACTCTCTCACCAATACATCTCTAGTTGTCCAACCATCACTCACTCAACAATACATCTCTAACTGTCCAACCATCACTCTCTCAACAAAACATCTTTAACTGTCCAACCATCACTCTCTCATCAATACATCTCTAACTGACCAACCATCACTCTCTCAACAATACATCTCTAACTGTCCAACCACCACTCTCTCAACAATACACCTCTAGCTGTCCAACCATCACTGTCTCACAAACACATATGTAACTGTCCAACCATCACTCTCTCAACAATACATCTGTAACTGTCCAACCATCACTCTCTCACCAATACATCTCTAACTGTCCAACCATCACTCTCTCAACAAAACATATCTAACTGTCCAACCATCACTTTCTCACCAACACATCTGTAACTGTCCATCCGTCACTCTCTCAATACATCTCTAACTGTCCAACAATCACTCTCTCAACAATACATCTCTAACTCTCCAACCATCACTCTCTCACCAATACATCTCTAACTGTCCAACCATCACTGTCTCAACAAAACATCTCTAGCTGTCCAACCATCACTCTCTCAACAATACATCTCTAACTGTCCAACCATCACTCTCTCACCAAGACATCTCTAACTGTCCAACCATCACTCTCTCACCAACACATCTGTAACTGTCCAACCATCACTTTCTCAACAATACATCTCTAACTGTCCAACCATCACTCTCTCAATACATCTCTAACTGTCCAACCATCACTTTCTCAACAATACATCTCTAACTGTCCAACCATCACTCTCTCAACAATACATCTCTAACTGTCCAACCATCACTCTCTCAACAATACATCACTAACTGTCCAACATTCACTTTCTCAACAATACATCTCTAACTGTCCAACCATCACTCTCTCAATACATCTCTAACTGTCCAACCATCACTCTCTCAATACATCTCTAACTGTCCAACCATCACTCTCTCAACAATACATCTCTAACTGTCCAGCCATCACTCTCTCAACAATACATCTCTAACTGTCCAACCATCACTCTCTCACCAATACATCTGTAACTCTCTGACCACATAATGTTTACTCCAGACAGAAATACATCTCTAACTGTCCAACCATCACTCTCTCAATACATCTCTAACTGTCCAACCATCACTCTCTCAACAATACATCTCTAACTGTCCAACCATCTCTCTCTCAACAAAACATCTCTAGCTGTCCAACCATCACTCTCTCACCAATACATCTCTAGTTGTCCAACCATCACTCACTCAACAATACATCTCTAACTGTCCAACCATCACTCTCTCAACAAAACATCTTTAACTGTCCAACCATCACTCTCTCATCAATACATCTCTAACTGACCAACCATCACTCTCTCAACAATACATCTCTAACTGTCCAACCACCACTCTCTCAACAATACACCTCTAGCTGTCCAACCATCACTGTCTCACAAACACATATGTAACTGTCCAACCATCACTCTCTCAACAATACATCTGTAACTGTCCAACCATCACTCTCTCACCAATACATCTCTAACTGTCCAACCATCACTCTCTCAACAAAATATATCTAACTGTCCAACCATCACTTTCTCACCAACACATCTGTAACTGTCCATCCGTCACTCTCTCAATACATCTCTAACTGTCCAACAATCACTCTCTCAACAATACATCTCTAACTCTCCAACCATCACTCTCTCACCAATACATCTCTAACTGTCCAACCATCACTGTCTCAACAAAACATCTCTAGCTGTCCAACCATCACTCTCTCAACAATACATCTCTAACTGTCCAACCATCACTCTCTCACTAACACATCTCTAACTGTCCAACCATCACTTTCTCAACAATACATCTCTAACTGTCCAACCATCACTCTCTCAATACATCTCTAACTGTCCAACCATCACTTTCTCAACAATACATCTCTAACTGTCCAACCATCACTCTCTCAACAATACATCTCTAACTGTCCAACCATCACTCTCTCAACAATACATCACTAACTGTCCAACATTCACTTTCTCAACAATACATCTCTAACTGTCCAACCATCACTCTCTCAATACATCTCTAACTGTCCAACCATCACTCTCTCAATACATCTCTAACTGTCCAACCATCACTCTCTCAACAATACATCTCTAACTGTCCAGCCATCACTCTCTCAACAATACATCTCTAACTGTCCAACCATCACTCTCTCACCAAAACATCTGTAACTCTCTGACCACATAATGTTTACTCCAGACAGAAATATACCTCTAACTGTCCAACCATCACTCTCTCACCAACACATCTGGAACTGTCCAACCATCACTCTCTCAACAATACATCTGTAACTGTCCAACCATCACTCTCTCAACAATACATCTCTAACTATGCAACCACCACTCTCTCAACAATATATCTCTAGCTGTCCAACCATCACTCTCTCAACAAAACATCTCTAGCCGTCCAACCATCACTCTCTCAACAATACATCTCTAACTGTCCAACCATCACTCTCTCAACAATACATCTCTAACTGTCTAACCATCACTCTCTCAATACATCTCTAGCTGTCCAACCATCACTCTCTCAACAATACATCTCTAGCTGTCCAACCAACACTCTCTCAACAATACATCTCTAACTGTCCAACCATCACTCTCTCACCAATACATCTCTAACTGTCCAACCATCACTCTCTCAACAAAACATCTCTAGCTGTCCAACCATCACTCTCTCACGAATACATCTCTAGTTGTCCAACCATCACTCACTCAACAATACATCTCTAACTGTCCAACCATCACTCTCTCAACAAAACATCTTTAACTGTCCAACCATCACTCTCTCATCAATATATCTCTAACTGACCAACCATCACTCTCTCAACAATACATCTCTAACTGTCCAACCACCACTCTCTCAACAATACACCTCTAGCTGTCCAACCATCACTGTCTCACAAACACATATGTAACTGTCCAACCATCACTCTCTCAACAATACATCTGTAACTGTCCAACCATCACTCTCTCACCAATACATCTCTAACTGTCCAACCATCACTCTCTCAACAAAACATCTCTAACTGTCCAACCATCACTCTCTCAACAAAACATCTCTAGCTGTCCAACCATCACTCTCTCAACAATACATCTCTAACTGTCCAACCATCACTCTCTCAACAATACATCTCTAACTGTCCAACCATCACTCTCTCACCAATACATCTCTAACTGTCCAACCATCACTGCCTCAACAAAACATCTCTAGCTGTCCAACCATCACTCTCTCAACAAAACATCTCTATTGTCCAACCATCACTCTCTCAACAATACATCTCTAACTGTCCAACCATCACTCTCTCACCAATACATCTCTAACTGTCCAACCATCATTTTCTCAACAATACATCTCTAACTGTCCAACCATCACTCTCTCAACAATACATCTCTAACTGTCCAACCATCACTCTCTCAACAATACATTTCTAACTCTCTAACCACATAATTTTTACTCCAGTCAAAAATATTTCTATAAATGTCCAACCATCCCTCTCTCACCAACACATCTGTAACTGTCCAGTCATCACTCTCTCAATATATCTCTAACTGTCCAACAATCACTACTCTTAACAATAAATCTATAACTGTCCAACCATCACTCTCTCAACAATACATCTCTAACTGTCCAACCATCACTCTCTCAATACATCTCTAGCTGTCCAACCATCACTCTCTCAACAATACATCTCTAGCTGTCCAACCATCACTCTCTCAACAATACATCTCTAACTGTCCAACCATCACTCTCTCACCAATACATCTCTAACTGTCCAACCATCACTCTCTCATCAAAACATCTCTAGCTGTCCAACCATCACTCTCTCACCAATACATCTCTAGTTGTCCAACCATCACTCTCTCAACAATACATCTCTAACTGTCCAACCATCACTCTCTCAATACATCTCTAACTGTCCAACCATCACTCTCTTTACAAATAATCTCTAGCTGTCCAACCATCACTCTCTCAACAATACATCTCTAACTGTCCAACCATCACTCTCTCAACAATACATCTCTAGCTGTCCAACCATCACTCTCTCACCAATACATCTCTAACTGTCCAACCATCACTCTCTCAACAAAAAATCTCTAGCTGTCCAACCATCACTCTCTCAACAATACATCTCTAACTGTCCAACCATAACTCTCTCACCAAGACATCTCTAACTGTCCAACCATCACTCTCTCACCAACACATCTGTAACTGTCCAACCATCACTTTCTCAACAATACATCTCTAACTGTCCAACCATCACTCTCTCAATACATCTCTAACTGTCCAACCATCACTTTCTCAACAATACATCTCTAACTGTCCAACCATCACTCTCTCAACAATACATCTCTAACTGTCCAACCATTACTCTCTCAACAATACATCTCTAACTGTCCAACCATCACTTTCTCAACAATACATCTCTAACTGTCCAACCATCACTCTCTCAATACATCTCTAACTGTCCAACCATCACTCTCTCAATACATCTCTAACTGTCCAACCATCACTCTCTCAATACATCTCTAACTGTCCAACCATCACTCTCTCAACAATACATCTCTAACTGTCCAGCCATCACTCTCTCAACAATACATCTCTAACTGTCCAACCATCACTCTCTCACCAATACATCTGTAACTCTCTAACCACATAATGTTTACTCCAGACAGAAATACATCTCTAACTGTCCAACCATCACTCTCTCACCAACACATCTGGAACTGTCCAACCATCACTCTCTCAACAATACATCTGTAACTGTCCAACCATCACTCTCTCAACAATACATCTCTAACTATGCAACCACCACTCTCTCAACAATATATCTCTAGCTGTCCAACCATCACGCTCTCAACAAAACATCTCTAGCTGTCCAACCATCACTCTCTCAACAATACATCTCTAACTGTACAACCATCACTCTCTCAACAATACATCTCTAACTGTCTAACCATCACTCTCTCAATACATCTCTAGCTGTCCAACCATCACTCTCTCAACAATACATCTCTAGCTGTCCAACCATCACTCTCTCAACAATACATCTCTAACTGTCCAACCATCACTCTCTCACCAATACATCTCTAACTGTCCAACCATCACTGTCTCAACAAAACATCTCTAGCTGTCCAACCATCACTCTCTCACCAATACATCTCTAGTTGTCCAACCATCAC
The DNA here is from genome assembly GCF_029633865.1 of Lampris incognitus. Taxonomy (NCBI): domain Eukaryota; kingdom Metazoa; phylum Chordata; class Actinopteri; order Lampriformes; family Lampridae; genus Lampris; species Lampris incognitus. Next base: position 53,017,294 of record NC_079223.1, on the reverse strand, counting down.
TCTCTCAACAATACATCTCTAACTGTCCAACCATCACTCTCTCAACAAAACATCTTTAACTGTCCAACCATCACTCTCTCAATACATCTCTAACTGTCCAACCATCACTCTCTTTACAAATAATCTCTAGCTGTCCAACCATCACCCTCTCAACAATACATCTCTAACTGTCCAACCATCACTCTCTCAACAATACATCTCTAACTGTCCAACCATCACTCTCTCACCAATACATCTCTAACTGTCCAACCATCACTCTCTTTACAAATAATCTCTAGCTGTCCAACCATCACCCTCTCAACAATACATCTCTAACTGTCCAACCATCACTCTCTCAACAATACATCTCTAACTGTCCAACCATCACTCTCTCAACAATACATCTCTAACTGTCCAACCATCACTCTCTCAACAAAACATCTTTAACTGTCCAACCATCACTCTCTCAATACATCTCTAACTGTCCAACCATCACTCTCTTTACAAATAATCTCTAGCTGTCCAACCATCACCCTCTCACCAATACATCTCTAGTTGTCCAACCATCACTCTCTCAACAATACATCTCTAACTGTCCAACCATCACTGTCTCAACAAAACATCTTTAACTGTCCAACCATCACTCTCTCAATACATCTCTAACTGTCCAACCATCACTCTCTTTACAAATAATCTCTAGCTGTCCAACCATCACTCTCTCAACAATACATCTCTAACTGTCCAACCATCACTCTCTCAACAATACATCTCTAACTGTCCAACCATCACTCTCTCAACAATACATCTCTAGCTGTCCAACCATCACTCTCTCACCAATACATCTCTAACTGTCCAACCATCACTCTCTCAACAAAAAATCTCTAGCTGTCCAACCATCACTCTCTCAACAATACATCTCTAACTGTCCAACCATAACTCTCTCACCAAGACATCTCTAACTGTCCAACCATCACTCTCTCACCAACACATCTGTAACTGTCCAACCATCACTTTCTCAACAATACATCTCTAACTGTCCAACCATCACTCTCTCAATACATCTCTAACTGTCCAACCATCACTTTCTCAACAATACATCTCTAACTGTCCAACCATCACTCTCTCAACAATACATCTCTAACTGTCCAACCATTACTCTCTCAACAATACATCTCTAACTGTCCAACCATCACTTTCTCAACAATACATCTCTAACTGTCCAACCATCACTCTCTCAATACATCTCTAACTGTCCAACCATCACTCTCTCAATACATCTCTAACTGTCCAACCATCACTCTCTCAATACATCTCTAACTGTCCAACCATCACTCTCTCAACAATACATCTCTAACTGTCCAGCCATCACTCTCTCAACAATACATCTCTAACTGTCCAACCATCACTCTCTCACCAATACATCTGTAACTCTCTAACCACATAATGTTTACTCCAGACAGAAATACATCTCTAACTGTCCAACCATCACTCTCTCACCAACACATCTGGAACTGTCCAACCATCACTCTCTCAACAATACATCTGTAACTGTCCAACCATCACTCTCTCAACAATACATCTCTAACTATGCAACCACCACTCTCTCAACAATATATCTCTAGCTGTCCAACCATCACGCTCTCAACAAAACATCTCTAGCTGTCCAACCATCACTCTCTCAACAATACATCTCTAACTGTCCAACCATCACTCTCTCAACAATACATCTCTAACTGTCTAACCATCACTCTCTCAATACATCTCTAGCTGTCCAACCATCACTCTCTCAACAATACATCTCTAGCTGTCCAACCATCACTCTCTCAACAATACATCTCTAACTGTCCAACCATCACTCTCTCACCAATACATCTCTAACTGTCCAACCATCACTGTCTCAACAAAACATCTCTAGCTGTCCAACCATCACTCTCTCACCAATACATCTCTAGTTGTCCAACCATCACTCTCTCAACAATACATCTCTAACTGTCCAACCATCACTCTCTCAACAAAACATCTTTAACTGTCCAGCCATCACTCTCTCAATACATCTCTAACTGTCCAACCATCACTCTCTTTACAAATAATCTCTAGCTGTCCAACCATCACCCTCTCAACAATACATCTCTAACTGTCCAACCATCACTCTCTCAACAATACATCTCTAACTGTCCAACCATCACTCTCTCACCAATACATCTCTAACTGTCCAACCATCACTCTCTTTACAAATAATCTCTAGCTGTCCAACCATCACCCTCTCAACAATACATCTCTAACTGTCCAACCATCACTCTCTCAACAATACATCTCTAACTGTCCAACCATCACTCTCTCAACAATACATCTCTAACTGTCCAACCATCACTCTCTCAACAAAACATCTTTAACTGTCCAACCATCACTCTCTCAATACATCTCTAACTGTCCAACCATCACTCTCTTTACAAATAATCTCTAGCTGTCCAACCATCACCCTCTCACCAATACATCTCTAGTTGTCCAACCATCACTCTCTCAACAATACATCTCTAACTGTCCAGCCATCACTGTCTCAACAAAACATCTTTAACTGTCCAACCATCACTCTCTCAATACATCTCTAACTGTCCAACCATCACTCTCTTTACAAATAATCTCTAGCTGTCCAACCATCACTCTCTCAACAATACATCTCTAACTGTCCAACCATCACTCTCTCAACAATACATCTCTAGCTGTCCAACCATCACTCTCTCACCAATACATCTCTAACTGTCCAACCATCACTCTCTCAACAAAAAATCTCTAGCTGTCCAACCATCACTCTCTCAACAATACATCTCTAACTGTCCAACCATAACTCTCTCACCAAGACATCTCTAACTGTCCAACCATCACTCTCTCACCAACACATCTGTAACTGTCCAACCATCACTTTCTCAACAATACATCTCTAACTGTCCAACCATCACTCTCTCAATACATCTCTAACTGTCCAACCATCACTTTCTCAACAATACATCTCTAACTGTCCAACCATCACTCTCTCAACAATACATCTCTAACTGTCCAACCATTACTCTCTCAACAATACATCTCTAACTGTCCAACCATCACTTTCTCAACAATACATCTCTAACTGTCCAACCATCACTCTCTCAATACATCTCTAACTGTCCAACCATCACTCTCTCAATACATCTCTAACTGTCCAACCATCACTCTCTCAATACATCTCTAACTGTCCAACCATCACTCTCTCAACAATACATCTCTAACTGTCCAGCCATCACTCTCTCAACAATACATCTCTAACTGTCCAACCATCACTCTCTCACCAATACATCTGTAACTCTCTAACCACATAATGTTTACTCCAGACAGAAATACATCTCTAACTGTCCAACCATCACTCTCTCACCAACACATCTGGAACTGTCCAACCATCACTCTCTTAACAATACATCTGTAACTGTCCAACCATCACTCTCTCAACAATACATCTCTAACTATGCAACCACCACTCTCTCAACAATATATCTCTAGCTGTCCAACCATCACGCTCTCAACAAAACATCTCTAGCTGTCCAACCATCACTCTCTCAACAATACATCTCTAACTGTCCAACCATCACTCTCTCAACAATACATCTCTAACTGTCTAACCATCACTCTCTCAATACATCTCTAGCTGTCCAACCATCACTCTCTCAACAATACATCTATAGCTGTCCAACCATCACTCTCTCAACAATACATCTCTAACTGTCCAACCATCACTCTCTCACCAATACATCTCTAACTGTCCAACCATCACTGTCTCAACAAAACATCTCTAGCTGTCCAACCATCACTCTCTCACCAATACATCTCTAGTTGTCCAACCATCACTCTCTCAACAATACATCTCTAACTGTCCAACCATCACTCTCTCAACAAAACATCTTTAACTGTCCAACCATCACTCTCTCAATACATCTCTAACTGTCCAACCATCACTCTCTTTACAAATAATCTCTAGCTGTCCAACCATCACCCTCTCAACAATACATCTCTAACTGTCCAACCATCACTCTCTCAACAATACATCTCTAACTGTCCAACCATCACTCTCTCACCAATACATCTCTAACTGTCCAACCATCATTTTCTCAACAATACATCTCTAGCTGTCCAACCATCACTCTCTCAACAATACATCTCTAACTGTCCAACCATCACTCTCTCAACAATACATCTCTAACTGTCCAACCATCACTCTCTCAACAATACATTTCTAACTCTCTAACCACATAATTTTTACTCCAGTCAAAAATATTTCTATAAATGTCCAACCATCCCTCTCTCACCAACACATCTGTAACTGTCCAGTCATCACTCTCTCAATATATCTCTAACTGTCCAACAATCACTACTCTTAACAATAAATCTATAACTGTCCAACCATCACTCTCTCAACAATACATCTCTAACTGTCCAACCATCACTCTCTCAATACATCTCTAGCTGTCCAACCATCACTCTCTCAACAATACATCTCTAGCTGTCCAACCATCACTCTCTCAACAATACATCTCTAACTGTCCAACCATCACTCTCTCACCAATACATCTCTAACTGTCCAACCATCACTCTCTCATCAAAACATCTCTAGCTGTCCAACCATCACTCTCTCACCAATACATCTCTAGTTGTCCAACCATCACTGTCTCAACAATACATCTCTAACTGTCCAACCATCACTGTCTCAACAAAACATCTTTAACTGTCCAACCATCACTCTCTCAATACATCTCTAACTGTCCAACCATCACTCTCTTTACAAATAATCTCTAGCTGTCCAACCATCACTCTCTCAACAATACATCTCTAACTGTCCAACCATCACTCTCTCAACAATACATCTCTAGCTGTCCAACCATCACTCTCTCACCAATACATCTCTAACTGTCCAACCATCACTCTCTCAACAAAAAATCTCTAGCTGTCCAACCATCACTCTCTCAACAATACATCTCTAACTGTCCAACCATAACTCTCTCACCAAGACATCTCTAACTGTCCAACCATCACTCTCTCACCAACACATCTGTAACTGTCCAACCATCACTTTCTCAACAACACATCTCTAACTGTCCAACCATCACTCTCTCAATACATCTCTAACTGTCCAACCATCACTTTCTCAACAATACATCTCTAACTGTCCAACCATCACTCTCTCAACAATACATCTCTAACTGTCCAACCATTACTCTCTCAACAATACATCTCTAACTGTCCAACCATCACTTTCTCAACAATACATCTCTAACTGTCCAACCATCACTCTCTCAATACATCTCTAACTGTCCAACCATCACTCTCTCAATACATCTCTAACTGTCCAACCATCACTCTCTCAATACATCTCTAACTGTCCAACCATCACTCTCTCAACAATACATCTCTAACTGTCCAGCCATCACTCTCTCAACAATACATCTCTAACTGTCCAACCATCACTCTCTCACCAATACATCTGTAACTCTCTAACCACATAATGTTTACTCCAGACAGAAATACATCTCTAACTGTCCAACCATCACTCTCTCACCAACACATCTGGAACTGTCCAACAATCACTCTCTCAACAATACATCTGTAACTGTCCAACCATCACTCTCTCAACAATACATCTCTAACTATGCAACCACCACTCTCTCAACAATATATCTCTAGCTGTCCAACCATCACGCTCTCAACAAAACATCTCTAGCCGTCCAACCATCACTCTCTCAATACATCTCTAACTGTCCAACCATCACTCTCTCAATACATCTCTAACTGTCCAACCATCACTCTCTCAATACATCTCTAACTGTCCAACCATCACTCTCTCAACAATACATCTCTAACTGTCCAGCCATCACTCTCTCAACAATACATCTCTAACTGTCCAACCATCACTCTCTCACCAATACATCTGTAACTCTCTAACCACATAATGTTTACTCCAGACAGAAATACATCTCTAACTGTCCAACCATCACTCTCTCACCAACACATCTGGAACTGTCCAACCATCACTCTCTCAATACATCTCTAACTGTCCAACCATCACTCTCTCAATACATCTCTAACTGTCCAACCATCACTCTCTCAACAATACATCTCTAACTGTCCAGCCATCACTCTCTCAACAATACATCTCTAACTGTCCAACCATCACTCTCTCACCAATACATCTGTAACTCTCTAACCACATAATGTTTACTCCAGACAGAAATACATCTCTAACTGTCCAACCATCACTCTCTCACCAACACATCTGGAACTGTCCAACCATCACTCTCTCAACAACACATCTCTAACTATGCAACCACCACTCTCTCAACAATATATCTCTAGCTGTCCAACCATCACGCTCTCAACAAAACATCTCTAGCCGTCCAACCATCACTCTCTCAACAATACATCTCTAACTGTCCAACCATCACTCTCTCAACAATACATCTCTAACTGTCTAACCATCACTCTCTCAATACATCTCTAGCTGTCCAACCATCACTCTCTCAACAATACATCTCTAGCTGTCCAACCATCACTCTCTCAACAATACATCTCTAACTGTCCAACCATCACTCTCTCACCAATACATCTCTAACTGTCCAACCATCACTGTCTCAACAAAACATCTCTAGCTGTCCAACCATCACTCTCTCACCAATACATCTCTAGTTGTCCAACCATCACTCTCTCAACAATACATCTCTAACTGTCCAACCATCACTCTCTCAACAACACATCTTTAACTGTCCAACCATCACTCTCTCAATACATCTCTAACTGTCCAACCATCACTCTCTTTACAAATAATCTCTAGCTGTCCAACCATCACCCTCTCAACAATACATCTCTAACTGTCCAACCATCACTCTCTCAATACATCTCTAACTGTCCAACCATCACTCTCTCAATACATCTCTAACTGTCCAACAATCACTCTCTCAACAATACATCTCTAACTGTCCAACCATCACTCTCTCACCAATACATCTGTAACTCTCTAACCACATAATGTTTACTCCAGACAGAAATACATCTCTAACTGTCCAACCATCACTCTCTCACCAACATATCTGTAACTGTCCAACCATCACTCTCTCAACAATACATCTGTAACTGTCCAACCATCACTCTCTCAACAATACATCTCTAACTGTGCAACCACCACTCTCTCAACAATATATCTCTAGCTGTCCAACCATCACTCTCTCAACAATACATCTCTAACTGTCCAACCATCACTCTCTCAACAATACATCTCTAACTGTCCAACCATAACTCTCTCAACAATACATCTCTAACTGTCCAACCATCACTCTCTCAATACATCTCTAACTGTCCAACCATCACTCTCTCAACAAAACATCTCTAGCCGTCCAACCATCACTCTCTCAACAAAACATCTCTAACTGTCCAACCATCACTCTCTCAACAAAATATCTCTAACTGTCCAACCATAACTCTCTCAACAAATCACCTATGGCTTTCCAACCATCACTCTCTCAACAATACATCTCTAGCTGTCCAACCATCACTCTCTCAACAATACATCTCTAACTGTCCAACCATCACTCTCTCACCAACACATCTGTAACTGTCCAACCATCACTCTCTCAACAATACATCTGTAACTGTCCAACCATCACTCTCTCAACAATACATCTCTAACTGTGCAACCACCACTCTCTCAACAATACATCTCTAACTGTCCAACCATCACTCACTCAACAATACATTTCTAACTGTCCAACCATTACTCTCTCAATACATCTCTAACTGTCCAACCATCACTCTCTCAACAAAACATCTCTAACTGTCCAACCATCACTCTCTCAACAAATCACCTCTGGCTTTCCAACCATCACTCTCTCAACAATACATCTCTAGCTGTCCAACCATCACTCTCTCAACAATACATCTCTAACTGTCCAACCATCACTCTCTCACCAACACATCTCTAACTGTCCAACCATCACTCTCTCACCAACACATCTGTAACTGTCCAACCATCACTTTCTCAACAATACATCTCTAACTGTCCAACCATCACTCTCTCAATACATCTCTAACTGTCCAACCATCACTTTCTCAACAATACATCTCTACCTGTCCAACCATCACTCTCTCAACAATACATATCTAACTGTCCAACCATCACTCTCTCAACAATACATCTCTAACTGTCCAACCATCACTTTCTCAACAATACATCTCTAACTGTCCAACCATCACTCTCTCAATACATCTCTAACTGTCCAACCATCACTCTCTCAACAATACATCTCTAACTGTCCAACAATCACTCTCTCAACAATACATCTCTAACTGTCCAACCATCACTCTCTCACCAATACATCTGTAACTCTCTAACCACATAATGTTTACTCCAGACAGAAATACATCTCTAACTGTCCAACCATCACTCTCTCAACAATACATCTGTAACTGTCCAACTATCACTCTCTCAACAATACATCTCTAACTGTGCAACCACCACTCTCTCAACAATATATCTCTAGCTGTCCAACCATCACTCTCTCAACAATACATCTCTAACTGTCCAACCATCACTCTCTCAACAATACATCTCTAACTGTCCAACCATCACTCTCTCAATACATCTATAACTGTCCAACCATCACTCTCTCAACAAAACATCTCTAGCCGTCCAACCATCACTCTCTCAACAAAACATCTCTAACTGTCCAACCATCACTCTCTCAACAAAACATCTCTAACTGTCCAACCATCACTCTCTCAACAAATCACCTATGGCTTTCCAACCATCACTCTCTCAACAATACATCTCTAGCTGTCCAACCATCACTCTCTCAACAATACATCTCTAACTGTCCAACCATCACTCTCTCACCAACACATCTGTAACTGTCCAACCATCACTCTCTCAACAATACATCTGTAACTGTCCAACCATCACTCTCTCAACAATACATCTCTAACTGTGCAACCACCACTCTCTCAACAATACATCTCTAACTGTCCAACCATCACTCACTCAACAATACATCTCTAACCGTCCAACCATTACTCTCTCAATACATCTCTAACTGTCCAACCATCACTCTCTCAACAAAACATCTCTAACTGTCCAACCATCACTCTCTCAACAAATCACCTCTGGCTTTCCAACCATCACTCTCTCAACAATACATCTCTAGCTGTCCAACCATCACTCTCTCAACAATACATCTCTAACTGTCCAACCATCACTCTCTCACCAACACATCTCTAACTGTCCAACCATCACTCTCTCACCAACACATCTCTAACTGTCCAACCATCACTCTCTCACCAACACACCTGTAACTGTCCAACAATCACTTTCTCAACAATACATCTCTAACTGTCCAACCATCACTCTCTCAATACATCTCTAACTGTCCAACCATCACTTTCTCAACAATACATCTCTAACTGTCCAAACATCACTCTCTCAACAATACATCTCTAACTGTCCAACCATCACTCTCTCACCAACACATCTGTAACTGTCCAACCATCACTTTCTCAACAATACATCTCTAACTGTCCAACCATCACTCTCTCAATACATCTCTAACTGTCCAACCATCACTTTCTCAACAATACATCTCTAACTGTCCAACCATCACTCTCTCAACAATACATCTCTAACTGTCCAACCATCACTCTCTCAACAATACATCTCTAACTGTCCAACCATCACTTTCTCAACAATACATCTCTAACTGTCCAACCATCACTCTCTCAATACATCTCTAACTGTCCAACCATCACTCTCTCAATACATCTCTAACTGTCCAACCATCACTCTCTCAACAATACATCTCTAACTGTCCAACCATCACTCTCTCAACAATACATCTCTAACTGTCCAACCATCACTCTCTCACCAATACATCTGTAACTCTCTAACCACATAATGTTTACTCCAGACAGAAATACATCTCTAACTGTCCAACCATCACTCTCTCACCAACACATCTGGAACTGTCCAACCATCACTCTCTCAACAATACATCTGTAACTGTCCAACCATCACTCTCTCAACAATACATCTCTAACTATGCAACCACCACTCTCTCAACAATATATCTCTAGCTGTCCAACCATCACTCTCTCAACAAAACATCTCTAGCCGTCCAACCATCACTCTCTCAACAATACATCTCTAACTGTCCAACCATCACTCTCTCAACAATACATCTCTAACTGTCTAACCATCACTCTCTCAATACATCTCTAGCTGTCCAACCATCACTCTCTCAACAATACATCTCTAGCTGTCCAACCATCACTCTCTCAACAATACATCTCTAACTGTCCAACCATCACTCTCTCACCAATACATCTCTAACTGTCCAACCATCGCTCTCTCAACAAAACATCGTTAGCTGTCCAACCATCACTCTCTCACCAATACATCTCTAACTGTCCAACCATCACTCTCTCAACAAATCACCTCTGGCTTTCCAACCATCACTCTCTCAACAATACATCTCTAGCTGTCCAACCATCACTCTCTCAACAAAACATCTCTAACTGTCCAACCATCACTCTCTCAATACATCTCTAACTGTCCAACCATCACTTTCTCAACAATATATCTCTAACTGTCCAACCATCACTCTCTCAACAATTCATCTCTAACTGTCCAACCATCACTTTCTCAACAATACATCTCTAACTGTCCAACCATCACTCTCTCAATACATCTCTAACTGTCCAACCATCACTCTCAATACATCTCTAACTGTCCAACCATCACTCTCTCAACAATACATCTCTAACTGTCCAACCATCACTCTCTCAACAATACATCTCTAACTGTCCAACCATCACTCTCTCACCAACACATCTGTAACTGTCCAACCATCACTCTCTCAACAATACATCTCTAACTGTCCAACCATCACTCACTCAACAATACATCTCTAACTGTCCAACCATTACTCTCTCAATACATCTCTAACTGTCCAACCATCACTCTCTCAACAAAACCTCTCTAACTGTCCAACCATCACTCTCTCAACAAATCACCTCTGGCTTTCCAACCATCACTCTCTCAACAATACATCTCTAGCTGTCCAACCATCACTCTCTCAACAATACATCTCTAACTGTCCAACCATCACTCTCTCACCAACACATCTCTAACTGTCCAACCATCACTCTCTCACCAACACATCTGTAACTGTCCAACAATCACTTTCTCAACAATACATCTCTAACTGTCCAACCATCACTCTCTCAACAATACATCTCTAACTGTCCAACCATCACTCTCTCACCAACACATCTGTAACTGTCCAACCATCACTTTCTCAACAATACATCTCTAACTGTCCAACCATCACTCTCTCAATACATCTCTAACTGTCCAACCATCACTTTCTCAACAATACATCTCTAACTGTCCAACCATCACTCTCTCAACAATACATCTCTAACTGTCCAACCATCACTCTCTCAACAATACATCTCTAACTGTCCAACCATCACTTTCTCAACAATACATCTCTAACTGTCCAACCATCACTCTCTCAATACATCTCTAACTGTCCAACCATCACTCTCTCAATACATCTCTAACTGTCCAACCATCACTCTCTCAACAATACATCTCTAACTGTCCAACCATCACTCTCTCAACAATACATCTCTAACTGTCCAACCATCACTCTCTCACCAATACATCTGTAACTCTCTAACCACATAATGTTTACTCCAGACAGAAATACATCTCTAACTGTCCAATCATCACTCTCTCACCAACACATCTGTAACTGTCCAACCATCACTCTCTCAACAATACATCTGTAACTGTCCAACCATCACTTTCTCAACAATACATCTCTAACTGTGCAACCACCACTCTCTCAACAATATATCTGTAGCTGTCCAACCATCACTTTCTCAACAATACATCTCTAACTGTCCAACCATCACTCTCTCAACAATACATCTCTAACTGTCCAACCATCACTCTCTCAACAATACATCTCTAACTGTCCAACCATCACTCTCTCAATACATCTCTAACTGTCCAACCATCACTCTCTCAACAAAACATCTCTAGCCGTCCAACCATCACTCTCTCAACAAAACATCTCTAACTGTCCAACCATCACTCTCTCAACAAACCACCTCTGGCTTTCCAACCATCACTCTCTCAACAATACATCTCTAGTTGTACAACCATCACTCTCTCGCCGATACATCTCTAACTATCTAACCATCACTGTCTCACAAACACATCTGTAACTGTCCAACCATCACTCTCTCACCAATACATCTCTAACTGTCAAACCACACAATTTTTACTCCAGACAACAATACTTGTCTAAATGTCAAACCATCACTCTCTCACCAACACTTCTGTAACTGTCCAACCATCACTCTCTCATCAACACATCCCTAACTGTCCAACCATCACTCTCTCAACAATACATCTCTAGTTGTCAGACCATCACTGTCTCACAAACACATCTGTAACTGTCCAACCATCACTCTCTCAACAATACATCTGTAACTGTCCAACCATCACTCTCTCACCAATACATCTCTACCTGTCCAACCATCACTCTCTCAACAAAACATATCTAGCTGTCCAACCATCACTTTCTCACCAACACATCTGTAACTGTCCATCCGTCACTCTCTCAATACATCTCTAACTGTCCAACAATCACTCTCTCAACAATACATCTCTAACTGTCCAACCATCACTCTCTCACCAATACATCTCTAACTGTCCAACCCTCACTCTCTCAACAAAACATCTCTAACTGTCCAACCATCACTCTCTCAACAATACATCTCTAACTGTCCAACCATCAGTCTCTCAACAATACATCTCTAGCTGTCCAACCATCACTCTCTCAACAATACATCTCTAGCTTTCCAACCATCACTCTCTCACCAATACATCTCTAACTGTCCATCCAATACTGTCTCTACAAAACATCTCTAGCTGTCCAACCATCACTCTCTCAACAAATCACCTATGGCTTTCCAACCATCACTCTCTCAACAATACATCTCTAGCTGTCCAACCTACACTCTCTCAACAATACATCTCTAACTGTCCAACCATCACTCTCTCACCAACACATCTGTAACTGTCCAACCATCACTCTCTCAACAATACATCTGTAACTGTCCAACCATCACTCTCTCAACAATACATCTCTAACTGTGCAACCACCACTCTCTCAACAATACATCTCTAACTGTCCAACCATCACTCACTCAACAATACATCTCTAACTGTCCAACCATCACTCTCTCAACAATACATCTCTAACTGTCCAACCATCACTCTCTCACCAACACATCTGTAACTGTCCAACCATCACTTTCTCAACAATACATCTCTAACTGTCCAACCATCACTCTCTCAATACATCTCTAACTGTCCAACCATCACTTTCTCAACAATACATCTCTAACTGTCCAACCATCACTCTCTCAACAATACATCTCTAACTGTCCAACCATCACTCTCTCAACAATACATCTCTAACTGTCCAACCATCACTTTCTCAACAATACATCTCTAACTGTCCAACCATCACTCTCTCAATACATCTCTAACTGTCCAACCATCACTCTCTCAATACATCTCTAACTGTCCAACCATCACTCTCTCAACAATACATCTCTAACTGTCCAACCATCACTCTCTCAACAATACATCTCTAACTGTCCAACCATCACTCTCTCACCAATACATCTGTAACTCTCTAACCACATAATGTTTACTCCAGACAGAAATACATCTCTAACTGTCCAATCATCACTCTCTCACCAACACATCTGTAACTGTCCAACCATCACTCTCTCAACAATACATCTGTAACTGTCCAACCATCACTTTCTCAACAATACATCTCTAACTGTGCAACCACCACTCTCTCAACAATATATCTGTAGCTGTCCAACCATCACTTTCTCAACAATACATCTCTAACTGTCCAACCATCACTCTCTCAACAATACATCTCTAACTGTCCAACCATCACTCTCTCAACAATACATCTCTAACTGTCCAACCATCACTCTCTCAATACATCTCTAACTGTCCAACCATCACTCTCTCAACAAAACATCTCTAGCCGTCCAACCATCACTCTCTCAACAAAACATCTCTAACTGTCCAACCATCACTCTCTCAACAAACCACCTCTGGCTTTCCAACCATCACTCTCTCAACAATACATCTCTAGTTGTACAACCATCACTCTCTCGCCGATACATCTCTAACTATCTAACCATCACTGTCTCACAAACACATCTGTAACTGTCCAACCATCACTCTCTCACCAATACATCTCTAACTGTCAAACCACACAATTTTTACTCCAGACAACAATACTTGTCTAAATGTCAAACCATCACTCTCTCACCAACACTTCTGTAACTGTCCAACCATCACTCTCTCATCAACACATCCCTAACTGTCCAACCATCACTCTCTCAACAATACATCTCTAGTTGTCAGACCATCACTGTCTCACAAACACATCTGTAACTGTCCAACCATCACTCTCTCAACAATACATCTGTAACTGTCCAACCATCACTCTCTCACCAATACATCTCTACCTGTCCAACCATCACTCTCTCAACAAAACATATCTAGCTGTCCAACCATCACTTTCTCACCAACACATCTGTAACTGTCCATCCGTCACTCTCTCAATACATCTCTAACTGTCCAACAATCACTCTCTCAACAATACATCTCTAACTGTCCAACCATCACTCTCTCACCAATACATCTCTAACTGTCCAACCCTCACTCTCTCAACAAAACATCTCTAACTGTCCAACCATCACTCTCTCAACAATACATCTCTAACTGTCCAACCATCAGTCTCTCAACAATACATCTCTAGCTGTCCAACCATCACTCTCTCAACAATACATCTCTAGCTTTCCAACCATCACTCTCTCACCAATACATCTCTAACTGTCCATCCAATACTGTCTCTACAAAACATCTCTAGCTGTCCAACCATCACTCTCTCAACAAATCACCTATGGCTTTCCAACCATCACTCTCTCAACAATACATCTCTAGCTGTCCAACCTACACTCTCTCAACAATACATCTCTAACTGTCCAACCATCACTCTCTCACCAACACATCTGTAACTGTCCAACCATCACTCTCTCAACAATACATCTGTAACTGTCCAACCATCACTCTCTCAACAATACATCTCTAACTGTGCAACCACCACTCTCTCAACAATACATCTCTAACTGTCCAACCATCACTCACTCAACAATACATCTCTAACTGTCCAACCATTACTCTCTCAATACATCTCTAACTGTCCAACCATCACTCTCTCAACAAAACATCTCTAACTGTCCAACCATCACTCTCTCAACAAATCACCTCTGGCTTTCCAACCATCACTCTCTCAACAATACATCTCTAGCTGTCCAACCATCACTTTCTAAACAATACATCTCTAACTGTCCAACCATCACTCTCTCAATACATCTCTAACTGTCCAACCATCACTTTCTCAACAATACATCTCTAACTGTCCAACCATCACTCTCTCAACAATACATCTCTAACTGTCCAACCATCACTTTCTCAACAATACATCTCTAACTGTCCAACCATCACTCTCTCAGTACATCTCTAACTGTCCAACCATCACTCTCTCAATACATCTCTAACTGTCCAACCATCACTTTCTCAACAATACATCTCTAACTGTCCAACCATCACTCTCTCAACAATACATCTCTAACTGTCCAACCATCACTCTCTCACCAATACATCTGTAACTCTCTAACCACATAATGTTTACTCCAGACAGAAATACATCTCTAACTGTCCAACCATCACTCTCTCACCAACACATCTGGAACTGTCCAACCATCACTCTCTCAACAATACATCTCTAACTATGCAACCACCACTCTCTCAACAATATATCTCTAGCTGTCCAACCATCACTCTCTCAACAAAACATCTCTAGCCGTCCAACCATCACTCTCTCACCAATACATCTCTAACTGTCCAACCATCACTCTCTCACCAACACATCTCTAACTGTCCAACCATCACTCTCTCACCAACACATCTGTAACTGTCCAACAATCACTTTCTCAACAATACATCTCTAACTGTCCAACCATCACTCTCTCAATACATCTCTAACTGTCCAACCATCACTTTCTCAACAATACATCTCTAACTGTCCAACCATCACTCTCTCAACAATACATCTCTAACTGTCCAACCATCACTTTCTCAACAATACATCTCTAACTGTCCAACCATCACTCTCTCAATACATCTCTAACTGTCCAACCATCACTCTCTCAATACATCTCTAACTGTCCAACCATCACTCTCTCAACAATACATCTCTAACTGTCCAACCATCACTCTCTCAACAATACATCTCTAACTGTCCAACCATCACTCTCTCACCAATACATCTGTAACTCTCTAACCACATAATGTTTACTCCAGACAGAAATACATCTCTAACTGTCCAACCATCACTCTCTCACCAACACATCTGGAACTGTCCAACCATCACTCTCTCAACAATACATCTGTAACTGTCCAACCATCACTCTCTCAACAATACATCTCTAACTATGCAACCACCACTCTCTCAACAATATATCTCTAGCTGTCCAACCATCACTCTCTCAACAAAACATCTCTAGCCGTCCAACCATCACTCTCTCAACAATACATCTCTAACTGTCCAACCATCACTCTCTCAACAATACATCTCTAACTGTCTAACCATCACTCTCTCAATACATCTCTAGCTGTCCAACCATCACTCTCTCAACAATACAGCTCTAGCTGTCCAACCATCACTCTCTCAACAATACATCTCTAACTGTCCAACCATCACTCTCTCACCAATACATCTCTAACTGTCCAACCATCGCTCTCTCAACAAAACATCGTTAGCTGTCCAACCATCACTCTCTCACCAATACATCTCTAGTTGTCCAACCATCACGCTCTCAACAATACATCTCTAACTGTCCAACCATCACTTTCTCAACAATACATCTCTACCTGTGCAACCACCACTCTCTCAACAATATATCTGTAGCTGTCCAACCATCACTTTCTCAACAATACATCTCTAACTGTCCAACCACCACTCTCTCAAAAATACATCTCTAACTGTCCAACCATCACTCTCTCAACAATACATCTCTAACTGTCCAACCATCACTCTCTCAACAATACATCTCTAACTGTCCAACCATCACTCTCTCAATACATCTCTAACTGTCCAACCATCACTCTCTCAACAAAACATCTCTAGCCGTCCAACCATCACTCTCTCAACAAAACATCTCTAACTGTCCAACCATCACTCTCTCAATACATCTCTAACTGTCCAACCATCACTTTCTCAACAATACATCTCTAACTGTCCAACCATCACTCTCTCAACAATACATCTCTAACTGTCCATCCAATACTGTCTCTACAAAACATCTCTAGCTGTCCAACCATCACTCTCTCAACAAATCACCTATGGCTTTCCAACCATCACTCTCTCACCAATACATATCTAACTGTCCATCCAATACTGTCTCTACAAAACATCTCTAGCTGTCCAACCATCACTCTCTCAACAAATCACCTATGGCTTTCCAACCATCACTCTCTCAACAATACATCTCTAGCTGTCCAACCATCACTCTCTCAACAATACATCTCTAACTGTCCAACCATCACTCTCTCACCAACACATCTGTAACTGTCCAACCATCACTCTCTCAACAATACATCTGTAACTGTCCAACCATCACTCTCTCAACAATACATCTCTAACTGTGCAACCACCACTCTCTCAACAATACATCTCTAACTGTCCAACCATCACTCACTCAACAATACATCTCTAACTGTCCAACCATTACTCTCTCAATACATCTCTAACTGTCCAACCATCACTCTCTCAACAAAACATCTCTAACTGTCCAACCATCACTCTCTCAACAAATCACCTCTGGCTTTCCAACCATCACTCTCTCAACAATACATCTCTAGCTGTCCAACCATCACTCTCTCAACAATACATCTCTAACTGTCCAACCATCACTCTCTCACCAACACATCTCTAACTGTCCAACCATCACTCTCTCACCAACACATCTGTAACTGTCCAACAATCACTTTCTCAACAATACATCTCTAACTGTCCAACCATCACTCTCTCAATACATCTCTAACTGTCCAACCATCACTTTCTCAACAATACATCTCTAACTGTCCAACCATCACTCTCTCAACAATACATCTCTAACTGTCCAACCATCACTTTCTCAACAATACATCTCTAACTGTCCAACCATCACTCTCTCAGTACATCTCTAACTGTCCAACCATCACTCTCTCAATACATCTCTAACTGTCCAACCATCACTTTCTCAACAATACATCTCTAACTGTCCAACCATCACTCTCTCAACAATACATCTCTAACTGTCCAACCATCACTCTCTCACCAATACATCTGTAACTCTCTAACCACATAATGTTTACTCCAGACAGAAATACTTCTCTAACTGTCCAACCATCACTCTCTCACCAACACATCTGGAACTGTCCAACCATCACTCTCTCAACAATACATCTGTAACTGTCCAACCATCACTCTCTCAACAATACATCTCTAACTATGCAACCACCACTCTCTCAACAATATATCTCTAGCTGTCCAACCATCACTCTCTCAACAAAACATCTCTAGCCGTCCAACCATCACTCTCTCACCAATACATCTCTAACTGTCCAACCATCACTCTCTCACCAACACATCTCTAACTGTCCAACCATCACTCTCTCACCAACACATCTGTAACTGTCCAACAATCACTTTCTCAACAATACATCTCTAACTGTCCAACCATCACTCTCTCAATACATCTCTAACTGTCCAACCATCACTTTCTCAACAATACATCTCTAACTGTCCAACCATCACTCTCTCAACAATACATCTCTAACTGTCCAACCATCACTTTCTCAACAATACATCTCTAACTGTCCAACCATCACTCTCTCAATACATCTCTAACTGTCCAACCATCACTCTCTCAATACATCTCTAACTGTCCAACCATCACTTTCTCAACAATACATCTCTAACTGTCCAACCATCACTCTCTCAACAATACATCTCTAACTGTCCAACCATCACTCTCTCACCAATACATCTGTAACTCTCTAACCACATAATGTTTACTCCAGACAGAAATACATCTCTAACTGTCCGACCATGACTCTCTCACCAACACATCTGGAACTGTCCAACCATCACTCTCTCAACAATACATCTGTAACTGTCCAACCATCACTCTCTCAACAATACATCTCTAACTATGCAACCACCACTCTCTCAACAATATATCTCTAGCTGTCCAACCATCACTCTCTCAACAAAACATCTCTAGCCGTCCAACCATCACTCTCTCAACAATACATCTCTAACTGTCCAACCATCACTCTCTCAACAATACATCTCTAACTGTCTAACCATCACTCTCTCAATACATCTCTAGCTGTCCAACCATCACTCTCTCAACAATACAGCTCTAGCTGTCCAACCATCACTCTCTCAACAATACATCTCTAACTGTCCAACCATCACTCTCTCACCAATACATCTCTAACTGTCCAACCATCGCTCTCTCAACAAAACATCGTTAGCTGTCCAACCATCACTCTCTCACCAATACATCTCTAGTTGTCCAACCATCACTCTCTCAACAATACATCTCTAACTGTCCAACCATCACTTTCTCAACAATACATCTCTAACTGTCCAACCACCACTCTCTCAACAATACATCTCTAACTGTCCAACCATCACTCTCTCAACAATACATCTCTAACTGTCCAACCATCACTCTCTCAACAATACATCTCTAACTGTCCAACCATCACTCTCTCAATACATCTCTAACTGTCCAACCATCACTCTCTCAACAAAACATCTCTAGCCGTCCAACCATCACTCTCTCAACAAAACATCTCTAACTGTCCAACCATCACTCTCTCAATACATCTCTAACTGTCCAACCATCACTTTCTCAACAATACATCTCTAACTGTCCAACCATCACTCTCTCAACAATACATCTCTAACTGTCCAACCATCACTTTCTCAACAATACATCTCTAACTGTCCAACCATCACTCTCTCAATACATCTCTAACTGTCCAACCATCACTCTCTCAATACATCTCTAACTGTCCAACCATCACTTTCTCAACAATACATCTCTAACTGTCCAACCATCACTCTCTCAACAATACATCTCTAACTGTCCAACCATCACTCTGTCACCAATACATCTGTAACTCTCTAACCACATAATGTTTACTCCAGACAGAAATACATCTCTAACTGTCCAACCATCACTCTCTCACCAACACATCTGGAACTGTCCAACCATCACTCTCTCAACAATACATCTGTAACTGTCCAACCATCACTCTCTCAACAATACATCTCTAACTATGCAACCACCACTCTCTCAACAATATATCTCTAGCTGTCCAACCATCACTCTCTCAACAAAACATCTCTAGCCGTCCAACCATCACTCTCTCAACAATACATCTCTAACTGTCCAACCATCACTCTCTCAACAATACATCTCTAACTGTCTAACCATCACTCTCTCAATACATCTCTAGCTGTCCAACCATCACTCTCTCAACAATACAGCTCTAGCTGTCCAACCATCACTCTCTCAACAATACATCTCTAACTGTCCAACCATCACTCTCTCACCAATACATCTCTAACTGTCCAACCATCGCTCTCTCAACAAAACATCGTTAGCTGTCCAACCATCACTCTCTCACCAATACATCTCTAGTTGTCCAACCATCACTCTCTCAACAATACATCTCTAACTGTCCAACCATCACTCTCTCAACACAACATGTTTAACTGTCCAACCATCACTCTCTCAATACATCTCTAACTGTCCAACCATCACTCTCTTTACAAATAATCTCTAGCTGTCCAACCATCACTCTCTCAACAATACATCTCTAACTGTCCAACCATCACTCTCTCAACAATACATCTCTAGCTGTCCAACCATCACTCTCTCACCAATACATCTCTAACTGTCCAACCATCACTCTCTCAACAAATCACCTCTGGCTTTCCAACAATCACTCTCTCAATACATCTCTAACTGTCCAACCATCACTTTCTCAACAATACATCTCTAACTGTCCAACCATCACTCTCTCACCAATACATCTGTAACTCTCTAACCACATAATGTTTACTCCAGACAGAAATACATCTCTAACTGTCCAATCATCACTCTCTCACCAACACATCTGTAACTGTCCAACCATCACTCTCTCAACAATACATCTGTAACTGTCCAACCATCACTTTCTCAACAATACATCTCTACCTGTGCAACCACCACTCTCTCAACAATATATCTGTAGCTGTCCAACCATCACTTTCTCAACAATACATCTCTAACTGTCCAACCACCACTCTCTCAACAATACATCTCTAACTGTCCAACCATCACTCTCTCAACAATACATCTCTAACTGTCCAACCATCACTCTCTCAATACATCTCTAACTGTCCAACCATCACTCTCTCAACAAAACATCTCTAGCCGTCCAACCATCACTCTCTCAACAAAACATCTCTAACTGTCCAACCATCACTCTCTCAATACATCTCTAACTGTCCAACCATCACTTTCTCAACAATACATCTCTAACTGTCCAACCATCACTTTCTCAACAATACATCTCTAACTGTCCAACCATCACTCTCTCAATACATCTCTAACTGTCCAACCATCACTCTCTCAATACATCTCTAACTGTCCAACCATCACTTTCTCAACAATACATCTCTAACTGTCCTACCATCACTCTCTCAACAATACATCTCTAACTGTCCAACCATCACTCTCTCACCAATACATCTGTAACTCTCTAACCACATAATGTTTACTCCAGACAGAAATACATCTCTAACTGTCCAACCATCACTCTCTCACCAACACATCTGGAACTGTCCAACCATCACTCTCTCAACAATACATCTGTAACTATGCAACCACCACTCTCTCAACAATATATCTCTAGCTGTCCAACCATCACTCTCTCAACAAAACATCTCTAGCCGTCCAACCAACACTCTCTCAACAATACATCTCTAACGGTCCAACCATCACTCTCTCAACAATACATCTCTAACTGTCCAACCATCACTCTCTCAATACATCTCTAACTGTCCAACCATCACTCTCTCAACAAAACATCTCTAGCCGTCCAACCATCACTCTCTCAACAAAACATCTCTAACTGTCCAACCATCACTCTCTCAATACATCTCTAACTGTCCAACCATCACTTTCTCAACAATACATCTCTAACTGTCCAACCATCACTTTCTCAACAATACATCTCTAACTGTCCAACCATCACTCTCTCAATACATCTCTAACTGTCCAACCATCACTCTCTCAATACATCTCTAACTGTCCAACCATCACTTTCTCAACAATACATCTCTAACTGTCCAACCATCACTCTCTCAACAATACATCTCTAACTGTCCAACCATCACTCTCTCACCAATACATCTGTAACTCTCTAACCACATAATGTTTACTCCAGACAGAAATACATCTCTAACTGTCCAACCATCACTCTCTCACCAACACATCTGGAACTGTCCAACCATCACTCTCTCAACAATACATCTGTAACTATGCAACCACCACTCTCTCAACAATATATCTCTAGCTGTCCAACCATCACTCTCTCAACAAAACATCTCTAGCCGTCCAACCAACACTCTCTCAACAATACATCTCTAACGGTCCAACCATCACTCTCTCAACAATACATCTCTAACTGTCTAACCATCACTCTCTCAATACATCTCTAGCTGTCCAACCATCACTCTCTCAACAATACAGCTCTAGCTGTCCAACCATCACTCTCTCAACAATACAGCTCTAGCTGTCCAACCATCACTCTCTCAACAATACATCTCTAACTGTCCAACCATCACTCTCTCACCAATACATCTCTAACTGTCCAACCATCGCTCTCTCAACAAAACATCGTTAGCTGTCCAACCATCACTCTCTCACCAATACATCTCTAGTTGTCCAACCATCACTCTCTCAACAATACATCTCTAACTGTCCAACCATCACTCTCTCAACAAAACATGTTTAACTGTCCAACCATCACTCTCTCAATACATCTCTAACTGTCCAACCATCACTCTCTTTACAAATAATCTCTAGCTGTCCAACCATCACTCTCTCACCAATACATCTCTAACTGTCCAACCATCGCTCTCTCAACAAAACATCGTTAGCTGTCCAACCATCACTCTCTCACCAATACATCTCTAGTTGTCCAACCATCACTCTCTCAACAATACATCTCTAACTGTCCAACCATCACTCTCTCAACAAAACATGTTTAACTGTCCAACCATCACTCTCTCAATACATCTCTAACTGTCCAACCATCACTCTCTTTACAAATAATCTCTAGCTGTCCAACCATCACTCTCTCAACAATACATCTCTAACTGTCCAACCATCACTCTCTCAACAATACATCTCTAACTGTCCAACCATCACTCTCTCAACACTACATCTCTAGCTGTCCAACCATCACTCTCTCAACAATACATCTCTAGCTGTCCAACCATCACTCTCTCACCAATACATCTCTAGCCGTCCAACCATCACTCTCTCAACAATACATCTCTAACTGTCCAACCATCACTCTCTCAACAATACATCTCTAACTGTCTAACCATCACTCTCTCAATACATCTCTAGCTGTCCAACCATCACTCTCTCAACAATACAGCTCTAGCTGTCCAACCATCACTCTCTCAACAATACATCTCTAACTGTCCAACCATCACTCTCTCACCAATACATCTCTAACTGTCCAACCATCGCTCTCTCAACAAAACATCGTTAGCTGTCCAACCATCACTCTCTCACCAATACATCTCTAGTTGTCCAACCATCACTCTCTCAACAATACATCTCTAACTGTCCAACCATCACTCTCTCAACAAAACATGTTTAACTGTCCAAACATCACTCTCTCAATACATCTCTAACTGTCCAACCATCACTCTCTTTACAAATAATCTCTAGCTGTCCAACCATCACTCTCTCACCAATACATCTCTAACTGTCCAACCATCGCTCTCTCAACAAAACATCGTTAGCTGTCCAACCATCACTCTCTCACCAATACATCTCTAGTTGTCCAACCATCACTCTCTCAACAATACATCTCTAACTGTCCAACCATCACTCTCTCAATACATCTCTAACTGTCCAACCATCACTCTCTCAACAATACATCTCTAGCTGTCCAACCATCACTCTCTCACCAATACATCTCTAACTGTCCAACCATCACTCTCTCAACAAATCACCTCTGGCTTTCCAACCATCACTCTCTCAATACATCTCTAACTGTCCAACCATCACTTTCTCAACAATACATCTCTAACTGTCCAACCATCACTCTCTCAACAATACATCTCTAACTGTCCAACCATCACTCTCTCACCAATACATCTGTAACTCTCTAACCACATAATGTTTACTCCAGACAGAAATACATCTCTAACTGTCCAATCATCACTCTCTCACCAACACATCTGTAACTGTCCAACCATCACTCTCTCAACAATACATCTGTAACTGTCCAACCATCACTTTCTCAACAATACATCTCTACCTGTGCAACCACCACTCTCTCAACAATATATCTGTAGCTGTCCAACCATCACTTTCTCAACAATACATCTCTAACTGTCCAACCACCACTCTCTCAACAATACATCTCTAACTGTCCAACCATCACTCTCTCAACAATACATCTCTAACTGTCCAACCATCACTCTCTCAATACATCTCTAACTGTCCAACCATCACTCTCTCAACAAAACATCTCTAACTGTCCAACCATCACTCTCTCAATACATCTCTAACTGTCCAACCATCACTTTCTCAACAATACATCTCTAACTGTCCAACCATCACTTTCTCAACAATACATCTCTAACTGTCCAACCATCACTCTCTCAATACATCTCTAACTGTCCAACCATCACTCTCTCAATACATCTCTAACTGTCCAACCATCACTTTCTCAACAATACATCTCTAACTGTCCAACCATCACTCTCTCAACAATACATCTCTAACTGTCCAACCATCACTCTCTCACCAATACATCTGTAACTCTCTAACCACATAATGTTTACTCCAGACAGAAATACATCTCTAACTGTCCAACCATCACTCTCTCACCAACACATCTGGAACTGTCCAACCATCACTCTCTCAACAATACATCTGTAACTATGCAACCACCACTCTCTCAACAATATATCTCTAGCTGTCCAACCATCACTCTCTCAACAAAACATCTCTAGCCGTCCAACCAACACTCTCTCAACAATACATCTCTAACGGTCCAACCATCACTCTCTCAACAATACATCTCTAACTGTCTAACCATCACTCTCTCAATACATCTCTAGCTGTCCAACCATCACTCTCTCAACAATACAGCTCTAGCTGTCCAACCATCACTCTCTCAACAATACAGCTCTAGCTGTCCAACCATCACTCTCTCAACAATACATCTCTAACTGTCCAACCATCACTCTCTCACCAATACATCTCTAACTGTCCAACCATCGCTCTCTCAACAAAACATCGTTAGCTGTCCAACCATCACTCTCTCACCAATACATCTCTAGTTGTCCAACCATCACTCTCTCAACAATACATCTCTAACTGTCCAACCATCACTCTCTCAACAAAACATGTTTAACTGTCCAACCATCACTCTCTCAATACATCTCTAACTGTCCAACCATCACTCTCTTTACAAATAATCTCTAGCTGTCCAACCATCACTCTCTCACCAATACATCTCTAACTGTCCAACCATCGCTCTCTCAACAAAACATCGTTAGCTGTCCAACCATCACTCTCTCACCAATACATCTCTAGTTGTCCAACCATCACTCTCTCAACAATACATCTCTAACTGTCCAACCATCACTCTCTCAACAAAACATGTTTAACTGTCCAACCATCACTCTCTCAATACATCTCTAACTGTCCAACCATCACTCTCTTTACAAATAATCTCTAGCTGTCCAACCATCACTCTCTCAACAATACATCTCTAACTGTCCAACCATCACTCTCTCAACAATACATCTCTAACTGTCCAACCATCACTCTCTCAACACTACATCTCTAGCTGTCCAACCATCACTCTCTCAACAATACATCTCTAGCTGTCCAACCATCACTCTCTCACCAATACATCTCTAGCCGTCCAACCATCACTCTCTCAACAATACATCTCTAACTGTCCAACCATCACTCTCTCAACAATACATCTCTAACTGTCTAACCATCACTCTCTCAATACATCTCTAGCTGTCCAACCATCACTCTCTCAACAATACAGCTCTAGCTGTCCAACCATCACTCTCTCAACAATACATCTCTAACTGTCCAACCATCACTCTCTCACCAATACATCTCTAACTGTCCAACCATCGCTCTCTCAACAAAACATCGTTAGCTGTCCAACCATCACTCTCTCACCAATACATCTCTAGTTGTCCAACCATCACTCTCTCAACAATACATCTCTAACTGTCCAACCATCACTCTCTCAACAAAACATGTTTAACTGTCCAAACATCACTCTCTCAATACATCTCTAACTGTCCAACCATCACTCTCTTTACAAATAATCTCTAGCTGTCCAACCATCACTCTCTCACCAATACATCTCTAACTGTCCAACCATCGCTCTCTCAACAAAACATCGTTAGCTGTCCAACCATCACTCTCTCACCAATACATCTCTAGTTGTCCAACCATCACTCTCTCAACAATACATCTCTAACTGTCCAACCATCACTCTCTCAATACATCTCTAACTGTCCAACCATCACTCTCTCAACAATACATCTCTAGCTGTCCAACCATCACTCTCTCACCAATACATCTCTAACTGTCCAACCATCACTCTCTCAACAAATCACCTCTGGCTTTCCAACCATCACTCTCTCAATACATCTCTAACTGTCCAACCATCACTTTCTCAACAATACATCTCTAACTGTCCAACCATCACTCTCTCAACAATACATCTCTAACTGTCCAACCATCACTCTCTCACCAATACATCTGTAACTCTCTAACCACATAATGTTTACTCCAGACAGAAATACATCTCTAACTGTCCAATCATCACTCTCTCACCAACACATCTGTAACTGTCCAACCATCACTCTCTCAACAATACATCTGTAACTGTCCAACCATCACTTTCTCAACAATACATCTCTACCTGTGCAACCACCACTCTCTCAACAATATATCTGTAGCTGTCCAACCATCACTTTCTCAACAATACATCTCTAACTGTCCAACCACCACTCTCTCAACAATACATCTCTAACTGTCCAACCATCACTCTCTCAACAATACATCTCTAACTGTCCAACCATCACTCTCTCAATACATCTCTAACTGTCCAACCATCACTCTCTCAACAAAACATCTCTAACTGTCCAACCATCACTCTCTCAATACATCTCTAACTGTCCAACCATCACTTTCTCAACAATACATCTCTAACTGTCCAACCATCACTTTCTCAACAATACATCTCTAACTGTCCAACCATCACTCTCTCAATACATCTCTAACTGTCCAACCATCACTCTCTCAATACATCTCTAACTGTCCAACCATCACTTTCTCAACAATACATCTCTAACTGTCCAACCATCACTCTCTCAACAATACATCTCTAACTGTCCAACCATCACTCTCTCACCAATACATCTGTAACTCTCTAACCACATAATGTTTACTCCAGACAGAAATACATCTCTAACTGTCCAACCATCACTCTCTCACCAACACATCTGGAACTGTCCAACCATCACTCTCTCAACAATACATCTGTAACTATGCAACCACCACTCTCTCAACAATATATCTCTAGCTGTCCAACCATCACTCTCTCAACAAAACATCTCTAGCCGTCCAACCAACACTCTCTCAACAATACATCTCTAACTGTCCAACCATCACTCTCTCAACAATACATCTCTAACTGTCTAACCATCACTCTCTCAATACATCTCTAGCTGTCCAACCATCACTCTCTCAACAATACAGCTCTAGCTGTCCAACCATCACTCTCTCAACAATACAGCTCTAGCTGTCCAACCATCACTCTCTCAACAATACATCTCTAACTGTCCAACCATCACTCTCTCACCAATACATCTCTAACTGTCCAACCATCGCTCTCTCAACAAAACATCGTTAGCTGTCCAACCATCACTCTCTCACCAATACATCTCTAGTTGTCCAACCATCACTCTCTCAACAATACATCTCTAACTGTCCAACCATCACTCTCTCAACAAAACATGTTTAACTGTCCAACCATCACTCTCTCAATACATCTCTAACTGTCCAACCATCACTCTCTTTACAAATAATCTCTAGCTGTCCAACCATCACTCTCTCACCAATACATCTCTAACTGTCCAACCATCGCTCTCTCAACAAAACATCGTTAGCTGTCCAACCATCACTCTCTCACCAATACATCTCTAGTTGTCCAACCATCACTCTCTCAACAATACATCTCTAACTGTCCAACCATCACTCTCTCAACAAAACATGTTTAACTGTCCAACCATCACTCTCTCAATACATCTCTAACTGTCCAACCATCACTCTCTTTACAAATAATCTCTAGCTGTCCAACCATCACTCTCTCAACAATACATCTCTAACTGTCCAACCATCACTCTCTCAACAATACATCTCTAGCTGTCCAACCATCACTCTCTCACCAACACATCTGTAACTGTCCAACCATCACTCTCTCAACAATACATCTGTAACTGTCCAACCATCACTCTCTCACCAATACATCTCTAACTGTCCAACCATCACTCTCTCAACAAATCACCTCTGGCTTTCCAACCATCACTCTCTCAATACATCTCTAACTGTCCAACCATCACTTTCTCAACAAAACATCTCTAACTGTCCAACCATCACTCTCTCAACAATACATCTCTAACTGTCCAACCATCACTCTCTCACCAATACATCTGTAACTCTCTAACCACATAATCTTTACTCCAGACAGAAATACATCTCTAACTGTCCAATCATCACTCTCTCACCAACACATCTGTAACTGTCCAACCATCACTCTCTCAACAATACATCTGTAACTGTCCAACCATCACTTTCTCAACAATACATCTCTACCTGTGCAACCACCACTCTCTCAACAATATATCTGTAGCTGTCCAACCATCACTTTCTCAACAATACATCTCTAACTGTCCAACCACCACTCTCTCAACAATACATCTCTAACTGTCCAACCATCACTCTCTCAACAATACATCTCTAACTGTCCAACCACCACTCTCTCAACAATACATCTCTAACTGTCCAACCATCACTCTCTCAACAATACATCTCTAACTGTCCAACCATCACTCTCTCAACAAAACATCTCTAGCCGTCCAACCATCACTCTCTCAACAAAACATCTCTAACTGTCCAACCATCACTCTCTCAACAAATCACCTCTGGCTTTCCAACCATCACTCTCTCAACAATACATCTCTAGCTTTCCAACCATCACTCTCTCAATACATCTCTAACTGTCCAACCACCACTCTCTCAATACATCTCTAACTGTCCAACCATCAGTCTCTCAACAATACATCTCTAACTGTCAAACCACACAATTTTTACTCCAGACAAAAATATTTCTATAAATTGACAGAGAGAGGGTGAGAGAGAGGGTGAGATAGAGATGGAGAGAGAGAGGGCGAGATAGAGAGGGTGAGAGAGAGGGTGAGAGAGGGGGAGAGAGAGGGTGAGGGAGAGAACTGAATTTTGTAACCAACTCTTTATTTTACATAAAACAACAAAATCAACAAAGAGATCAATTTCACAACATCACCATGAGCAACTGCTTCATATTAAGCTGTCTAAAGAAGACTTTGTCTTCTTCTGCAGAACAGGAGTCCAAGTCACACTCGACCACAGGGTCAAACGAAGGCTCATGCAGAGACAGAAGTAAATACCAGTTGCCCCTCATTGACTGAGCAAATGGCTTTAGTGGAACACCACCGTGAATTAAATTCATCTGAGAGGGTGAGAGAGAGGGAGAGAGGGAGAGAGGGAGGGTGTGTGTGTGTGTGTGTGTGTGTGTGTGTGTGTGTGTGTGTGTGTGTGTGTGTGTGTCTGCAGGACAGAGTTATGACAGTGTGAGAGGGTAATAAGAGCGGCAGTGCGCCATCACCCAGCGCCATAAACACTGTCAGAGTTTAAGAAAGTCCAGAGCTCTCCTAGCTGACACACAGTCTCTCTCTGTCTCTCTCTGTCTCTCTGTGTCTCTCTCTCTGTGTCTCTGTGTCTCTCTGTCTCTCTCGGTCTCTCTCTGTCTCTCTCTCTGTGTCTCTCTCTCACACACACGCACACACACACATGGACGCACACACACGCACACACACACACCATTTCATTACTTTGTTGTCCCTATCAGCAGGAGAGCCACCAGCCTGGTCTTGTCTCTTCAACGTGATCCTCCCCCCCGACACTAAAACTGACAACTACCACTGAATGTGTGTGTGCGCGTGCGTGTGTGTGTGTGTGTGCACGTGAGTGTGTGTGTGCATGTGTGCGTGTGTGTGTGCGTGTTTGTGTGTGTGTGCGTGTTTGTGTGTGTGCGTCTGTGTGTGCGTGTGTGCACGCACGCGTGTGTACTGCAATGGTATGTGTGTGTATGTGGGTGGGGGGGGAGGGGTAACAACCTTTAATTGACCAAACTTCAGTTTGACATGCTAGGACAACACAGCGTATCAATCTACCCTCATTATCACAGTTACCCCGGGCAGCACGCTGGGCAGGTGCAGGCCCTTGCCGGGCCCTCACACACGGCTCCCAGTCGCCACGACAACCCGAATGATTGATCACCGCAGCACGACAGCGGCTCTCTAAACTGATCAGGCAAATTACTGTGGCAACTGCAGGGGCCATCTGAGTCTCCTGCAAAATTAAATCCAGTGAGCTGGTGGTGTGTAGAGATGGTGGTGTGTATGGGCTGGTGGTGTGTAGAGATGGTGGTGTGTAGGGGCTGTTGGTGTGTAGAGATGGTGGTGTGTAGGGGATGGTGGTGTGTAGAGATGGTGGTGTGTAGGGATGGTGGTGTGTAGAGATGGTGGTGTGTAGCGGCTGGTGGTGTGTAGAGATGGTGGTGTGTAGCGGCTGGTGGTGTGTAGAGATGGTGGTGTGTAGGGGATGGTGGTGTGTAGAGATGGTGGTGTGTAGGGGCTGGTGGTGTGTAGGGGATGGTGGTGTGTAGAGATGGTGGTGTGTAGAGATGGTGGTGTG
>NC_079223.1:52565726-52653641 GCF_029633865.1 Lampris incognitus | reverse complement strand
TATGCAGTATACCCACGTATAAATACACGGTATAGATACTGATAGTATTTGAAATAAAGACGGTTATGATAAGGCTGAACCAATTAAATAATGAATACACGGTAGGCCTCGACATACTGACAACATGGGAACAGACTGTTAGCTAGACGAACAGCCTACACAGGCCTACACAGGACCGAAACCTCACTAACAAACCGACATGGGCTATACATTTTTTTTCGTTTATTAATATTTAATACGCTTTCCCAGACTGCATTGCAGCTAGACCAAACTTCTATTCAACTATTACCTGAGATTAAGCTTTTTTATTCTTTTGTATGCCTACAAACATCTGCAAATTATGAAGAAACCACATTTTAGCACGTGGTTCGTTCGGGACTATCAACCTCCATTCACAAAATTACCTTCAGGTTTTCCATCGTTGTAAATAAGTATTTTAACACTTCCCCCATATCATAATTCATATAAAATAGGTAGTCATCGTTAATATATAATAAGTAGTCATATCATAATTCATATAAAATAGGTAGTCATATTATAATTAATATATAATAAGTGGCAATATTATAATTCATATAAAATAGGTAGTCATGTCATAATTAATATAAACTAGATAGTCTAATTATCATTAATACAAAATAGGTAGTCATATTATAACTCATATAAAATTGGTAGTCATATTATAATTCAGGTAGTCATATTATAATTCATATAAAATGAGTAGTAATATCATATTCATATAAAATAGGTAGTCATATTATAATTAATATAAAATAAGTAGTAATATTATAATTCATATAAAATAGGTAGTCATATTATAATTCATATAAAATGAGTAGTAATGTCATATTCATATAAAATAGGTAGTCATATTATAATTAATATAAAATAAGTAGTAATATTATAATTCATATAAAATAGGTAGTCATATCATAATTAATATAAAATAAGTAGTCATATTATAATTCATATAAAATAGGTAGTAATATCATAATTCATATAAAATAGGTAGTCATATTATAATTAATATAAAATAAGTAGTAATATTATAATTCATATAAAATAGGTAGTCATATCACAATTAATATAAAGTAGATAGTCGAATTATCATTAATACAAAATAGGTAGTAATATCATAATTCATATAAAATAGGTAGTCATATTATAATTAATATAAAATAAGTAGTAATATTATAATTCATATAAAATAGGTAGTCATATCACAATTAATATAAAGTAGATAGTCGAATTATCATTAATACAAAATAGGTAGTAATATCATAATTCATATAAAATGGGTAGTCATCATAATTCATATAAAATGGGTAGTGATATCATAATTCATATAAAATGGGTAGTCATATTATAATTCATATAAAATGGGTAGTCATCATAATTCATATAAAATGGGTAGTGATATCATAATTCATATAAAATGGGTAGTCATATTATAATTCATATAAAATGGGTAGTCATATTATAATTCATATAAAATGGGTATTGATATTATAATGCATATAAAATGGGTAGTCATATTATAATTCATATAAAATGGGTAGTCATATTATAATTCATATAAAATGGGTAGTCATAACCTCAGCTCGCTGGGCTAATAAATGTGTGACGCGTGTACATTTAAAGCCAGTAAAGATAAAACCTGCGTTGAAAATTAAAAGCTCCAAAGAAACACGAAGGAATCCTTCATAGTATATCCATACTTACCCTCTGCTGCCTGCACAACGCTGACTTCCAATCCCTTGAAAGTCTTGCTGGCCAGCTCCTCCAGCGCGGAGAGCGGGGAGGTGTGGCTGAGGAGCGCCCGGCCGGAGCGGCTCTGCGCCGCCGCGGGGAGCTGGTCCCTGGCGCACACCAGGTGCGCCGCTCCGCAGAGGGCGTAAGTCCGTTTCACTGAGGGCTTGTTGAGAATGTCCTCGATGCTGAACGGGGTCAGAGGCTTGTTGGAGTTGGCCGGAGGAGGGAGGTGGTCCGGCGGACCGCGCCTCCGTTCCTCCATCACCGCGGGACATGTAGAAGAGTCTTTGGATGTCATTATTGTAGATGATCCCGCGTGAGTTTACACCTTTATTCTGCTGTTGGATGACGTGGGAAGGTAATGTGGGACGACGCAGACAGAATATGAAAGATCATTTAAAAGTAAAGTTGAGCAGACAAAGTGCGTCCCGCGGTGGAAGATCCGCGACTCACGCGTGCCTCCGCAGCCGCATGTTGGCTGCTGCGCTGCGGGGTGAATGTGGACTAGAGTCCCGGGTTCCCAACCCACGTATTCCAGGTCCACGCACTAACCACAAGCCGAACCCATCCGCTGGATCGGGACGCACCAAAATCATAAAGTACGCACCGCCACCAACAAGTTACTGCTGAGTGGAAGGCTATCAATTCAGTCGCACCCCCCCCCCCTCTCTCTCTCTCTCTCTCTCTCTCTCTCTCTCTCTCTCTCTCTCTCTCTCTCTCTCTCTCTCTCTCTCTCTCTCTCTCTCTCTTTCTGTCTGTAACTCATGGGATTATGATGTTGCCTGGTGTCGACCTTCAGGGAGGAAGAGGAAGTAAGAGGGCATGATGGTTGGACGAGTCAGATTAGAAACAGGAACAGAGTAGAAATTAAACAGACTTTCGTTACATTGGATAATTTGTCACAAAAACAAGCCATTGTTTTTCGCTGCATGATATTGTGTTCATTTGCAAGTACGTGAAAACCGCGCGTAATTGACACCGCGCGTAATTGGCAGGCTGGAGAAACTAGACTGGGTGAACGTGTGCCAGGTATGCCCATCTGATGTTTCTTTTTTTTCGTTTCGAAATACGAATACGAATATGCACTCATGCATTTTTTTTTAAAAACTTGTAGACCTATTACAAGAGAAAAAAATCAGTTGGTACACTGAACACTGCATGAACAATATCCCCAAGTGTCCTCAGGGAGGCCCTTTTTCCTTTTAGGCTACAAACACACTGAGAGAAGGTCCTTCACTAGCTCTTCATGGTGACACTACTGAGCACGGAGGGAGAAGAACGAGAGCATAGAGACTGAACAAACCATCTGACAGGGGCCATGACCCAAACCTGAGCTACATAATGCCTCCATCACTCACTTGCACAGGGGCAAATCTACCCTGTGGGAACAAGAGTCACTTCCTTGCCACATATGTAAAGTTAGGATTAGACATGGTGTGTCTGCACAGCATCTCTCGGGAGCTTGGCTTGGTCACACTGAGATGTTTTCCAACCTGTGAAGACGGCACAATAATGACGACATTAAAAGCTCTCAGCTGCATTATGGGAAAACAGCAGCCTGGGGTTGTTACATGAGCCTTGGAAATAATGTGAAATAAATCCGGCCTTCCAATAAAGACTCGCTTTAAACTGGCTAAGTTTATGTAGCTGGTTTGTTTCAGATGGTTTGTTTCAGCTGGTTTGCTTCAGCTGGTTTATTTCAGCTGGTTAGTTTCAGCTGGTTTATTTCAGCTGGTTTATTTCAGCTGGTTTGTTTCAGCTGGTTTGTTTCAGCTGGTTTGTTTCAGCTGGTTTGTTTCAGCTGGTTTATTTCAGCTGGTTAGTTTCAGCTGGTTAGTTTCAGCTGGTTTATTTCAGCTGGTTAGTTTCAGCTGGTTTGTCTCAGCTGGTTTGCTTCAGCTGGTTTATTTCAGGTGGTTTGTTTCAGCTGGTTTACTTCAGCTGGTTTATTTCAGCTGGTTAGTTTCAGCTGGTTTATTTCAGCTGGTTTATTTCAGCTGGTTAGTTTCAGCTGGTTTATTTCAGCTGGTTAGTTTCAGCTGGTTTGTCTCAGCTGGTTTGCTTCAGCTGGTTTATTTCAGGTGGTTTGTTTCAGCTGGTTTACTTCAGCTGGTTTATTTCAGCTGGTTAGTTTCAGCTGGTTTACTTCAGCTGGTTTATTTCAGCTGGTTAGTTTCAGCTGGTTTATTTCAGCTGGTTTGTTTCAGCTGGTTTGTCTCAGCTGGTTTGTCTCAGCTGGTTAGTTTCAGCTGGTTTGTCTCAGCTGGTTTACTTCAGCTGGTTTATTTCAGCTGGTTAGTTTCAGCTGGTTTATTTCAGCTGGTTTGTTTCAGCTGGTTTGTCTCAGCTGGTTTGTCTCAGCTGGTTAGTTTCAGCTGGTTAGTTTCAGCTGGTTTATTTCAGCTGGTTTGTTTCAGCTGGTTTGTCTCAGCTGGTTTGTCTCAGCTGGTTAGTTTCAGCTGGTTTGTCTCAGCTGGTTTACTTCAGCTGGTTTATTTCAGCTGGTTAGTTTCAGCTGGTTTATTTCAGCTGGTTTGTTTCAGCTGGTTTGTCTCAGCTGGTTTGTCTCAGCTGGTTAGTTTCAGCTGGTTTGTCTCAGCTGGTTTACTTCAGCTGGTTTATTTCAGCTGGTTAGTTTCAGCTGGTTAGTTTCAGCTGGTTTATTTCAGTTGGTTTATTTCAACTGGTTTGTTTCAGCTGGTTTGTCTCATCTGGTTTGCTTCAGCTGGTTTATTTCAGCTGGTTAGTTTCAGCTGGTTTGTCTCAGCTGGTTTGCTTCAGCTGGTTTATTTCAGCTGGATTGCTTCAGCTGGTCTATTTCAGCTGGTTTGCTTCAGCTGGTTTATTTCAGCTGGTTAGTTTCAGCTGGTTAGTTTCAGCTGGTTTGCTTCAGATGGTTTGTTTCAGCTGGATTGCTTCAGCTGGTCTATTTCAGCTGGTTTGCTTCAGCTGGTTTATTTCAGCTGGTTTATTTCAGCTGGTTTGTTTCACCTGGTTTATTTCAGCTGGTTTATTTCAGCTGGTTTGTTTCAGCTGGTTTGTCTCAGCTGGTTTATTTCAGCTGGATTGTTTCAGCTGGTTTATTTCAGCTGGTTAGTTTCAGCTGGTTTGTCTCAGCTGGTTTGCTTCAGCTGGTTTATTTCAGGTGGGTTGTTTCAGCTGGTTTACTTCAGCTGGTTTATTTCAGCTGGTTAGTTTCAGCTGGTTTGCTTCAGATGGTTTGTTTCAGCTGGATTGCTTCAGCTGGTTTATTTCAGCTGGTTTGCTTCAGCTGGTTTATTTCAGCTGGTTAGTTTCAGCTGGTTTATTTCAGCTGGTTTATTTCAGCTGGTTTGTTTCAGTTGGTTTGTTTCAGCTGGTTTATTTCAGCTGATTTATTTCAGCTGGTTTGTTTCAGCTGGTTTGTCTCAGCTGGTTTATTTCAGCTGGATTGTTTCAGCTGGTTAGTTTCAGCTGGTTTACTTCAGCTGGTTTATTTCAGCTGGTTAGTTACAGCTGGTTAGTTTCAGCTAGTTTATTTCAGCTGGTTTATTTCAGCTGGTTTGTTTCAGCTGGTTTGTCTCAGCTGGTTTGCTTCAGCTGGTTTGTCTCAGCTGGTTTACTTCAGCTGGTTTATTTCAGCTGGTTAGTTTCAGATGGTTTATTTCAGCTGGTTTATTTCAGCTCGTTTGTTTCAGCTGGTTTGTCTCAGCTGGTTTGCTTCCGCTGGTTTATTTCAGCTGGTTTATTTCAGCTGGTTTGTCTCAGCTGGTTTGCATCAGCTGGTTTATTTCAGCTGGTTTGTTTCAGATGGTTTGTTTCAGCTGGTTAGTTATAGCTGGTTAGTTTCAGCTGGTTTGTTTGGGATGGTTTGTTTCAGATGGTTTGTTTCAGCTGGTTTATTTAAGCTGGTTAGTTTCAGATGGTTTGATTCAGCTGGTTTATTTCAGCTGGTTTGTTTCAGCTGGTTTGCTTCAGCTGGTTTATTTCAGCTCGTTAGTTTCAGCTGGTTTATTTCAGCTGGTTTGTTTCAGATGGTTTGTTTCAGATGGTTTATTTCAGCTGGTTTGTTTCAGATGGTTTGTTTCAGATGGTTTGTTTCAGATGGTTTGTTTTAGCTGGTTTATTTAAGCTGGTTTATTTCAGCTGGTTTATTTAAGATGGTTTATTTCAGCTGGTTAATTTAAGCTGGTTTGTTTCAGCTGGTTTACTTCAGCTGGTTTATTTCAGATGGTTTGTTTCAGTTGGTTTATTTCAGCTGGTTTATTTCAGCTGGTTTGTTTCAGCTGGTTTGTCTCAGTTGGTTTATTTCAGCTGGATTGTTTCAGCTGGTTAGTTTCAGCTGGTTTATTTCAGCTGGTTAGTTTCAGCTGGTTTGCTTCAGCTGGTTTATTTCAGCTGGTTTGTTTCAGCTGGTTTACTTCAGCTGGTTTATTGCAGCTGGTTAGCTTCAGCATGTTAATTTCAGCTGGTTTGTCTCAGCTGGTTTGCTTCAGCTGGTTTACTTCAGCTGGTTTATTTCAGCTGGTTTGTTTCAGCTGGTTTGTCTCAGCTGGTTTGCTTCAGCTGGTTTACTTCAGCTGGTTAGTTTCAGCTGGTTTGTCTCAGCTGGTTTGCATCAGCTGGTTTATTTCAGCTGGTTTCTTTCAGATGGTTTGTTTCAGCTGGTTAGTTATAGCTGGTTAATTTCAGCTGGTTTATTTCAGCTGGATTATTTCAGCTGGTTTGTTTGAGATGGTTTGTTTCAGATGGTTTGTTTCAGCTGGTTTATTCAGATGGTTTGTTTCAGATGGTTTGTTTCAGATGGTTTGTTTCAGCTGGTTTATTCAGATGGTTTGTTTCAGATGGTTTGTTTCAGATGGTTTGTTTCAGATGGTTTGTTTCAGCTGGTTTGCTTCAGCTGGTTTATTTCAACTGGTTAGTTTCAGCTGGTTTATTTCAGCTGGTTTATTTCAGCTGGTTTGTTTCAGCTGGTTTGTTTCAGCTGGTTTATTTCAGCTGGTTTATTTCAACTGGTTTATTTCAGCTGGTTTGTTACAGCTGGTTTGTTTCAGCTGGTTTATTTCAGCTGGTTTGTCTCAGATGGTTTGCTTCCGCTGTTTTATTTCAGCTGGTTAGTTTCAGCTGGTTTATTTCAGCTGGTTTGTATGAGATGGTTTTTTTAAGATGGTTTGTTTCAGCTGGTTTATTTAAGCTGGTTTGTTTCAGATGGTTTCTTTCAGCTGGTTTATTTAAGCTAGTTTGTTTCAGATGATTTAATTCAGCTGGTTTGTTTCAGCTGGTTTAGTTCAGATGGTTTATTTCAGCTGGTTTGTTTCAGCTGGTTTGCTTCAGCTGGTTTGTTTCAGCTGGTTTATTTCAGCTGGTTTGTTTGAGATGGTTTGTTTCAGATGGTTTGTTTCAGCTGGTTTATTTCAGCTGGTTTGACTAAGATGGTTTGTTTCAGCTGGTTTGTTTCAGATGGTTTATTTCAGATGGTTTGTTTCAGCTGGTTTACTTCAGCTGGTTTGTTTCAAATGGTTTATTTCAGCTAGATAGTTTCAGCTGGTTTATTTCAGCAGGTTTATTTCAGCAGGTTTATTTCAGCTGGTTTGTGTCAGATGGTTTGTTTCAAATGGTTTATGTCAGCTGGTTTATATCAGCTGGTTTACTTCAGCTGGTTTGTTTCAGCCTGTTTATTTCAGCTGGTCTGTTTCAGCTGGTTTATTTCAGTTGGTTTATTTAAACTGGTTTGTTTCAGATTGTTTGTTTCAGATGGTTTGTTTCATATGGTTTATTTCAGCTTGTTTGTTTCAGCTGGTTTGTCTCAGCTGGTTTATTTCAGCTGGATTGTTTCAGCTGGTTAGTTTCAGCTGGTTTATTTCAGCTGGTTAGTTTCAGCTGGTTTGTCTCAGCTGGTTTGCTTCAGCTGGTTTATTTCAGCTGGTTTGTTTCAGCTGGTTTACTTCAGCTGGTTTATTTCAGCTGGTTAGTTACAGCTGGTTAGTTTCAGCTGGTTTATTTCAGCTGGTTTATTTCAGCTGGTTTGTTTCAGCTGGTTTGTCTCAGCTGGTTTGCTTCAGCTGGTTTGTCTCAGCTGGTTTACTTCAGCTGGTTTATTTCAGCTGGTTAGTTTCAGATGGTTTATTTCAGCTGGTTTATTTCAGCTTGTTTGTTTCAGCTGGTTTGTTTCAGCTGGTTTGTTTCAGCTGGTTTGTCTCAGCTGGTTTGCTTCCGCTGGTTTATTTCAGCTGGTTAGTTTCAGCTGGTTTGTCTCAGCTGGTTTGCATCAGCTGGTTTATTTCAGCTGGTTTGTTTCAGATGGTTTGTTTCAGCTGGTTAGTTATAGCTGGTTAGTTTCAGCTGGTTTGTTTGGGATGGTTTGTTTCAGATGGTTTGTTTCAGCTGGTTTATTTAAGCTGGTTAGTTTCAGATGGTTTGATTCAGCTGGTTAATTTAAGCTGGTTTGTTTCAGCTGGTTTATTTCAGCTGGTTTGTTTGAGCTGGTTTACTTCAGCTGGTTTATTTCAGATGGTTTGTTTCAGTTGGTTTATTTCAGCTGGTTTATTTCAGCTGGTTTGTTTCAGCTGGTTTGTCTCAGTTGGTTTATTTCAGCTGGATTGTTTCAGCTGGTTAGTTTCAGCTGGTTTATTTCAGCTGGTTAGTTTCAGCTGGTTTGCTTCAGCTGGTTTATTTCAGCTGGTTTGTTTCAGCTGGTTTACTTCAGCTGGTTTATTGCAGCTGGTTAGCTTCAGCATGTTAGTTTCAGCTGGTTTGTCTCAGCTGGTTTGCTTCAGCTGGTTTACTTCAGCTGGTTTATTTCAGCTGGTTTGTTTCAGCTGGTTTGTCTCAGCTGGTTCGCTTCAGCTGGTTTACTTCAGCTGGTTAGTTTCAGCTGGTTTTTCTCAGCTGGTTTGCATCAGCTGGTTTATTTCAGCTGGTTTCTTTCAGATGGTTTGTTTCAGCTGGTTAGTTATAGCTGGTTAATTTCAGCTTGTTTATTTCAGCTGGATTATTTCAGCTGGTTTGTTTGAGATGGTTTGTTTCAGATGGTTTGTTTCAGCTGGTTTGCTTCAGCTGGTTTATTTCAACTGGTTTATTTCAGCTGGTTTATTTCAGCTGGTTTGTTTCAGCTGGTTTGTTTCAGCTGGTTTATTTCAGCTGGTTTATTTCAACTGGTTTATTTCAGCTGGTTTGTTTCAGCTGGTTTGTTTCAGCTGGTTTATTTCAGCTGGTTTGTTTCAGGTGGTTTGTCTCAGATGGTTTGCTTCCGCTGTTTTATTTCAGCTGGTTAGTTTCAGCTGGTTTATTTCAGCTGGTTTGTATGAGATGGTTTTTTTAAGATGGTTTGTTTCAGCTGGTTTATTTAAGCTGGTTTGTTTCAGATGGTTTCTTTCAGCTGGTTTATTTAAGCTAGTTTGTTTCAGATGATTTAATTCAGCTGGTTTGTTTCAGCTGGTTTAGTTCAGATGGTTTGTTTCAGCTGGTTTAGTTCAGATGGTTTGTTTCAGCTGGTTTATTTCAGCTGGTTTGTTTGAGATGGTTTGTTTCAGATGGTTTGTTTCAGCTGGTTTATTTCAGCTGGATTGACTAAGATGGTTTGTTTCAGCTGGTTTGTTTCATATGGTTTATTTCAGATGGTTTGTTTCAGCTGGTTTACTTCAGCTGGTTTGTTTCAAATGGTTTATTTCAGCTAGATAGTTTCAGCTGGTTTATTTCAGCAGGTTTATTTTAGCAGGTTTATTTCAACTGGTTTGTGTCAGATGGTTTGTTTCAAATGGTTTATGTCAGCTGGTTTATATCAGCTGGTTTATTTCAGCTGGTTTGTTTCAGCCTGTTTATTTCAGCTGGTTTATTTCAGCTGGTCTGTTTCAGCTGGTTTATTTAAACTGGTTTGTTTCAGATTGTTTGTTTCAGATGGTTTGTTTCATATGGTTTATTTCAGCTTGTTTGTTTCAGCTGGTTTGTCTCAGCTGGTTTATTTCAGCTGGATTGTTTCAGCTGGTTAGTTTCAGCTGGTTCATTCAGCTGGTTAGTTTCAGCTGGTTTGTCTCAGCTGGTTTGCTTCAGCGGGTTTATTTCAGCTGGTTTGTTTCAGCTGGTTTACTTCAGCTGGTTTATTTCAGCTGGTTAGTTACAGCTGGTTAGTTTCAGCTGGTTTATTTCAGCTGGTTTATTTCAGCTGGTTTGTTTCAGCTGGTTTGTCTCAGCTGGTTTGCTTCAGCTGGTTTGTCTCAGCTGGTTTACTTCAGCTGGTTTATTTCAGCTGGTTAGTTTCAGATGGTTTATTTCAGCTGGTTTATTTCAGCTTGTTTGTTTCAGCTGGTTTGTCTCAGCTGGTTTGCTTCCGCTGGTTTATTTCAGCTGGTTAGTTTCAGCTGGTTTGTCTCAGCTGGTTTGCATCAGCTGGTTTATTTCAGCTGGTTTGTTTCAGATGGTTTGTTTCAGCTGGTTAGTTATAGCTGGTTAGTTTCAGCTGGTTTGTTTGGGATGGTTTGTTTCAGATGGTTTGTTTCAGCTGGTTTATTTAAGCTGGTTAGTTTCAGATGGTTTGATTCAGCTGGTTTATTTCAGCTGGTTTGTTTCAGCTGGTTTGCTTCAGCTGGTTTATTTCAGGTCGTTAGTTTCAGCTGGTTTATTTCAGCTGGTTTGTTTCAGATGGTTTGTTTCAGATGGTTTATTTCAGCTGGTTTGTTTCAGATGGTTTGTTTCAGATGGTTTGTTTCAGATGGTTTGTTTTAGCTGGTTTATTTAAGCTGGTTTATTTCAGCTGGTTTATTTAAGATGGTTTATTTCAGCTGGTTAATTTAAGCTGGTTTGTTTCAGCTGGTTTATTTCAGCTGGTTTGTTTCAGCTGGTTTACTTCAGATGGTTTGTTTCAGTTGGTTTGTTTCAGTTGGTTTATTTCAGCTGGTTTATTTCAGCTGGTTTGTTTCAGCTGGTTTGTCTCAGTTGATTTATTTCAGCTGGATTGTTTCAGCTGGTTAGTTTCAGCTGGTTTATTTCAGCTGGTTAGTTTCAGCTGGTTTGCTTCAGCTGGTTTATTTCAGCTGGTTTGTTTCAGCTGGTTTACTTCAGCTGGTTTATTGCAGCTGGTTAGCTTCAGCATGTTAGTTTCAGCTGGTTTGTCTCAGCTGGTTTGCTTCAGCTGGTTTACTTCAGCTGGTTTATTTCAGCTGGTTTGTTTCAGCTGGTTTGTCTCAGCTGGTTTGCTTCAGCTGGTTTACTTCAGCTAGTTAGTTTCAGCTGGTTTGTCTCAGCTGGTTTGCATCAGCTGGTTTATTTTAGCTGGTTTCTTTCAGATGGTTTGTTTCAGCTGGTTAGTTATAGCTAGTTAATTTCAGCTGGTTTATTTCAGCTGGATTATTTCAGCTGGTTTGTTTGAGATGGTTTGTTTCAGATGGTTTGTTTCAGCTGGTTTGCTTCAGCTGGTTTATTTCAGCTGGTTAGTTTCAGCTGGTTTATTTCAGCTGGTTTATTTCAGCTGGTTTGTTTCAGCTGGTTTGTTTCAGCTGGTTTATTTCAGCTGGTTTATTTCAACTGGTTTATTTCAGCTGGTTTGTTTCAGCTGGTTTGTTTCAGCTGGTTTATTTCAGCTGGTTTGTTTCAGCTGGTTTGTCTCAGATGGTTCGCTTCCGCTGTTTTATTTCAGCTGGTTAGTTTCAGCTGGTTTATTTCAGCTGGTTTGTATGAGATGGTTTTTTTAAGATGGTTTGTTTCAGCTGGTTCATTTAAGCTGGTTTGTTTCAGATGGTTTCTTTCAGCTGGTTTATTTAAGCTAGTTTGTTTCAGATGATTTAATTCAGCTGGTTTGTTTCAGCTGGTTTAGTTCAGCTGGTTTATTTCAGCCGGTTTATTTCAGCAGGTTTATTTCAGCTGGTTTGTGTCAGATGGTTTGTTTCAAATGGTTTATGTCAGCTGGTTTATATCAGCTGGTTTATTTCAGCTGGTTTGTTTCAGCCTGTTTATTTCAGCTGGTTTATTTCAGCTGGTCTGTTTCAGCTGGTTTATTTCAGTTGGTTTATTTAAACTGGTTTGTTTCAGATTGTTTGTTTCAGATGGTTTGCTTCCGCTGGTTTATTTCAGCTAGTTAGTTTCAGCTGGTTTATTTCAGCAGGTTTATTTCAGCAGGTTTGTTTCAGCTGGTTTGTTTCAGATGGTTTGTTTCAGCTGGTTTGTTTCAGCTGGTTTATTCAGCTGGTTTGTTTCAGCTGGTTAGTTTCAGCTGGTTGATTCAGCTGGTTTGCTTCAGCTGGATTATTCAGCTGGTTTGTTTCAGGTGGTTAGTTTCAGCTGGTTGATTCAGCTGGTTTGTTTCAGCTGGTTTGTTTCAACTGGTTTGTTTCAGCTGGTTTGTTTCAGCTGGTTTGTTTCAGCTGGTTGATTCAGCTGGTTTGCTTCAGCTGGATTATTCAGCTGGTTTGTTTCAGGTGGTTAGTTTCAGCTGGTTGATTCAGCTGGTTTGCTTCAGTTGGATTATTCAGCTGGATTGTTTCAGCTGGTTTGTTTCAGCTGGTTTGTTTCAGCTGTTTTATTTCAGCTGGTTTCGTTCAGATGGATTATTCAGATGGATTATTCAGCTGGTTTGTTTCATATGGTTTGTTTGAGATGGTTTAATTCAGATGGTTTGTTTCAGCTGGTTTGTTTCAGATGTTTTGTTTCAGATGGTTTATTTCAGATTGTTTATTTCAGATGGTTTGTTTCAGCTGGTTTGGTTCAGATGGTTTGTTTCAGCTGGTTTGTTTCAGATGGTTTGTTTCAGCTGGTTTGTTTCAGATGGTTTCTTTCAGCTGGTTTATTTCAGCTGGTTTACTTCAGATGGTTTATTTCAGCTGGTTTGTTTCAGCTGGTTTATTTCAGCTGGTTTGATTAAGATGGTTTGTTTCAGCTGGTTTGTTTCAGATGGTTTGTTTCAGCTGGTTTACTTCAGCTGGTTTATTGCAGCTGGTTAGCTTCAGCAAGTTAGTTTCAGCTGGTTTGTCTCAGCTGGTTTGCTTCAGCTGGTTTACTTCAGCTGGTTTATTTCAGCTGGTTAGTTTCAGCTGGTTTGTCTCAGCTGGTTTGCATCAGCTGGTTTATTTCAGCTGGTTTCTTTCAGATGGTTTCTTTCAGATGGTTAGTTATAGCTGGTTAATTTCAGCTGGTTAATTTCAGCTGGTTTGTTTGAGATGGTTTGTTTGAGATGGTTTGTTTCAGCTGGTTTGCTTCAGCTGGTTTATTTCAGCTGGTTAGTTTCAGCTGGTTTATTTCAGCTGGTTTATTTCAGCTGGTTTGTTTCAGCTGGTTTGTTTCAGCTGGTTTATTTCAGCTGGTTTATTTCAGCTGGTTTATTTCAGCTGGTTTATTTCAGCTGGTTTGTTTCAGCTGGTTTATTTCAGCTGGTTTTTTTCAGCTGGTTTGCTTCAGATGGTTAGTTTCAGCTGGTTTATTTCAGCTGGTTTGTTTCAGCTGGTTTGTCTCAGCTGGTTTGTCTCAGCTGGTTAGTTTCAGCTGGTTTGTCTCAGCTGG
This sequence comes from Lampris incognitus, assembly GCF_029633865.1. NCBI lineage: Eukaryota > Metazoa > Chordata > Actinopteri > Lampriformes > Lampridae > Lampris > Lampris incognitus. Next base: position 52,640,423 of record NC_079223.1, on the reverse strand, counting down.
TTTACTTCAGCTGGTTTGTTTCAGCTGGTTTATTCAGCTGGTTTGTTTCAGCTGGTTAGTTTCAGCTGGTTGATTCAGCTGGTTTGCTTCAGCTGGATTATTCAGCTGGTTTGTTTCAGGTGGTTAGTTTCAGCTGGTTGATTCAGCTGGTTTGTTTCAGCTGGTTTGTTTCAACTGGTTTGTTTCAGCTGGTTTGTTTCAGCTGGTTTGTTTCAGCTGGTTGATTCAGCTGGTTTGCTTCAGCTGGATTATTCAGCTGGTTTGTTTCAGGTGGTTAGTTTCAGCTGGTTGATTCAGCTGGTTTGCTTCAGTTGGATTATTCAGCTGGATTGTTTCAGCTGGTTTGTTTCAGCTGGTTTGTTTCAGCTGTTTTATTTCAGCTGGTTTCGTTCAGATGGATTATTCAGATGGATTATTCAGCTGGTTTGTTTCATATGGTTTGTTTGAGATGGTTTAATTCAGATGGTTTGTTTCAGCTGGTTTGTTTCAGATGTTTTGTTTCAGATGGTTTATTTCAGATTGTTTATTTCAGATGGTTTGTTTCAGCTGGTTTGGTTCAGATGGTTTGTTTCAGCTGGTTTGTTTCAGATGGTTTGTTTCAGCTGGTTTGTTTCAGATGGTTTCTTTCAGCTGGTTTATTTCAGCTGGTTTACTTCAGATGGTTTATTTCAGCTGGTTTGTTTCAGCTGGTTTATTTCAGCTGGTTTGATTAAGATGGTTTGTTTCAGCTGGTTTGTTTCAGATGGTTTGTTTCAGCTGGTTTACTTCAGCTGGTTTATTGCAGCTGGTTAGCTTCAGCAAGTTAGTTTCAGCTGGTTTGTCTCAGCTGGTTTGCTTCAGCCTGTTTATTTCAGCTGGTTTATTTCAGCTGGTCTGTTTCAGCTGGTTTATTTCAGTTGGTTTATTTAAACTGGTTTGTTTCAGATTGTTTGTTTCAGATGGTTTGCTTCCGCTGGTTTATTTCAGCTAGTTAGTTTCAGCTGGTTTATTTCAGCAGGTTTATTTCAGCAGGTTTGTTTCAGCTGGTTTGTTTCAGATGGTTTGTTTCAGCTGGTTTGTTTCAGCTGGTTTATTCAGCTGGTTTGTTTCAGCTGGTTAGTTTCAGCTGGTTGATTCAGCTGGTTTGCTTCAGCTGGATTATTCAGCTGGTTTGTTTCAGGTGGTTAGTTTCAGCTGGTTGATTCAGCTGGTTTGTTTCAGCTGGTTTGTTTCAACTGGTTTGTTTCAGCTGGTTTGTTTCAGCTGGTTTGTTTCAGCTGGTTGATTCAGCTGGTTTGCTTCAGCTGGATTATTCAGCTGGTTTGTTTCAGGTGGTTAGTTTCAGCTGGTTGATTCAGCTGGTTTGCTTCAGTTGGATTATTCAGCTGGATTGTTTCAGCTGGTTTGTTTCAGCTGGTTTGTTTCAGCTGTTTTATTTCAGCTGGTTTCGTTCAGATGGATTATTCAGATGGATTATTCAGCTGGTTTGTTTCATATGGTTTGTTTGAGATGGTTTAATTCAGATGGTTTGTTTCAGCTGGTTTGTTTCAGATGTTTTGTTTCAGATGGTTTATTTCAGATTGTTTATTTCAGATGGTTTGTTTCAGCTGGTTTGGTTCAGATGGTTTGTTTCAGCTGGTTTGTTTCAGATGGTTTGTTTCAGCTGGTTTGTTTCAGATGGTTTCTTTCAGCTGGTTTATTTCAGCTGGTTTACTTCAGATGGTTTATTTCAGCTGGTTTGTTTCAGCTGGTTTATTTCAGCTGGTTTGATTAAGATGGTTTGTTTCAGCTGGTTTGTTTCAGATGGTTTGTTTCAGCTGGTTTACTTCAGCTGGTTTATTGCAGCTGGTTAGCTTCAGCAAGTTAGTTTCAGCTGGTTTGTCTCAGCTGGTTTGCTTCAGCTGGTTTACTTCAGCTGGTTTATTTCAGCTGGTTAGTTTCAGCTGGTTTGTCTCAGCTGGTTTGCATCAGCTGGTTTATTTCAGCTGGTTTCTTTCAGATGGTTTCTTTCAGATGGTTAGTTATAGCTGGTTAATTTCAGCTGGTTAATTTCAGCTGGTTTGTTTGAGATGGTTTGTTTGAGATGGTTTGTTTCAGCTGGTTTGCTTCAGCTGGTTTATTTCAGCTGGTTAGTTTCAGCTGGTTTATTTCAGCTGGTTTATTTCAGCTGGTTTGTTTCAGCTGGTTTGTTTCAGCTGGTTTATTTCAGCTGGTTTATTTCAGCTGGTTTATTTCAGCTGGTTTATTTCAGCTGGTTTGTTTCAGCTGGTTTATTTCAGCTGGTTTTTTTCAGCTGGTTTGCTTCAGATGGTTAGTTTCAGCTGGTTTATTTCAGCTGGTTTGTTTCAGCTGGTTTGTCTCAGCTGGTTTGTCTCAGCTGGTTAGTTTCAGCTGGTTTGTCTCAGCTGGTTTACTTCAGCTGGTTTATTTCAGCTGGTTAGTTTCAGCTGGTTAGTTTCAGCTGGTTTATTTCAGTTGGTTTATTTCAACTGGTTTGTTTCAGCTGGTTTGTCTCATCTGGTTTGCTTCAGCTGGTTTATTTCAGCTGGTTAGTTTCAGCTGGTTTGTCTCAGCTGGTTTGCTTCAGCTGGTTTATTTCAGCTGGGTAGTTTCAGCTGGTTTGCTTCAGATGGTTTGTTTCAGCTGGATTGCTTCAGCTGGTCTATTTCAGCTGGTTTGCTTCAGCTGGTTTACTTCAGCTGGTTTATTTCAGCTGGTTAGTTTCAGCTGGTTAGATTCAGCTGGTTTACTTCAGCTGGTTTATTTCAGCTGGTTAGTTTCAGCTGGTTTGCTTCAGATGGTTTGTTTCAGCTGGATTGCTTCAGCTGGTTTATTTCAGCTGGTTTGCTTCAGCTGGTTTATTTCAGCTGGTTAGTTTCAGCTGGTTTATTTCAGCTGGTTTATTTCAGCTGGTTAGTTTCAGCTGGTTTATTTCAGCTGATTTATTTCAGCTGGTTTGTTTCAGCTGGTTTGTCTCAGCTGGTTTATTTCAGCTGGATTGTTTCAGCTGGTTAGTTTCAGCTGGTTTATTTCAGCTGGTTAGTTTCAGCTGGTTTGTCTCAGCTGGTTTGCTTCAGCGGGTTTATTTCAGCTGGTTTGTTTCAGCTGGTTTACTTCAGCTGGTTTATTTCAGCTGGTTAGTTACAGCTGGTTAGTTTCAGCTGGTTTATTTCAGCTGGTTTATTTCAGCTGGTTTGTTTCAGCTGGTTTGTCTCAGCTGGTTTGCTTCAGCTGGTTTGTCTCAGCTGGTTTACTTCAGCTGGTTTATTTCAGCTGGTTAGTTTCAGATGGTTTATTTCAGCTGGTTTATTTCAGCTTGTTTGTTTCAGCTGGTTTGTCTCAGCTGGTTTGCTTCCGCTGGTTTATTTCAGCTGGTTAGTTTCAGCTGGTTTGTCTCAGCTGGTTTGCATCAGCTGGTTTATTTCAGCTGGTTTGTTTCAGATGGTTTGATTCAGCTGGTTAGTTATAGCTGGTTAGTTTCAGCTGGTTTGTTTGGGATGGTTTGTTTCAGATGGTTTGTTTCAGCTGGTTTATTTAAACTGGTTAGTTTCAGATGGTTTGATTCAGCTGGTTTATTTCAGCTGGTTTGTTTCTGCTGGTTTGCTTCAGCTGGTTTATTTCAGCTCGTTAGTTTCAGCTGGTTTATTTCAGCTGGTTTGTTTCAGATGGTTTGTTTCAGATGGTTTATTTAGCTGGTTTGTTTCAGATGGTTTGTTTCAGATGGTTTGTTTCAGATGGTTTGTTTTAGCTGGTTTATTTAAGCTGGTTTATTTCAGCTGGTTTATTTAAGATGGTTTATTTCAGCTGGTTAATTTAAGCTGGTTTGTTTCAGCTGGTTTATTTCAGCTGGTTTGTTTCAGCTGGTTTACTTCAGCTGGTTTATTTCAGATGGTTTGTTTCAGTTGGTTTATTTCAGCTGGTTTATTTCAGCTGGTTTGTTTCAGCTGGTTTGTCTCAGTTGGTTTATTTCAGCTGGATTGTTTCAGCTAGTTAGTTTCAGCTGGTTTATTTCAGCTGGTTTGTTTCAGGTGGTTTACTTCAGCTGGTTTATTGCAGCTGGTTAGCTTCAGCATGTTAGTTTCAGCTGGTTTGTCTCAGCTGGTTTGCTTCAGCTGGTTTACTTCAGCTGGTTTATTTCAGCTGGTTTGTTTCAGCTGGTTTGTCTCAGCTGGTTTGCTTCAGCTGGTTTACTTCAGCTGGTTAGTTTCAGCTGGTTTGTCTCTGCTGGTTTGCATCAGCTGGTTTATTTCAGATGGTTTCTTTCAGATGGTTTGTTTCAGCTGGTTAGTTATAGCTGGTTAATTTCAGCTGGTTTATTTCAGCTGGATTATTTCAGCTGGTTTGTTTGAGATGGTTTGTTTCAGATGGTTTGTTTCTGCTGGTTTGCTTCAGCTGGTTTATTTCAGCTGGTTAGTTTCAGCTGGTTTATTTCAGCTTGTTTATTTCAGCTGGTTTGTTTCAGCTGGTTTGTTTCAGCTGGTTTATTTCAGCTGGTTTATTTCAACTGGTTTATTTCAGCTGGTTTGTTTCAGCTGGTTTGTTTCAGCTGGTTTATTTCAGCTGGTTTGTTTCAGCTGGTTTGTTTCAGCTGGTTTGTCTCAGATGGTTTGCTTCCGCTGTTTTATTTCAGCTGGTTAGTTTCAGCTGGTTTATTTCAGCTGGTTTGTATGAGATGGTTTTTTTAAGATGGTTTGTTTCAGCTGGTTTATTTAAGCTGGTTTGTTTCAGATGGTTTCTTTCAGCTGGTTTATTTAAGCTAGTTTGTATCAGATGATTTAATTCAGCTGGTTTGTTTCAGCTGGTTTAGTTCAGATGGTTTATTTCAGCTGGTTTGTTTCAGCTGGTTTGTTTCAGCTGGTTTGCTTCAGCTGGTTTGTTTCAGCTGGTTTATTTCAGCTGGTTTGTTTGAGATGGTTTGTTTCAGATGGTTTGTTTCAGCTGGTTTATTTCAGCTGGTTTGACTAAGATGGTTTGTTTCAGCTGGTTTGTTTCAGATGGTTTATTTCAGACGGTTTGTTTCAGCTGGTTTACTTCAGCTGGTTTGTTTCAAATGGTTTATTTCAGCTAGATAGTTTCAGCTGGTTTATTTCAGCAGGTTTATTTCAGCAGGTTTATTTCAGCTGGTTTGTGTCAGATGGTTTGTTTCAAATGGTTTATGTCAGCTGGTTTATATCAGCTGGTTTTTTTCAGCTGGTTTGTTTCAGCCTGTTTATTTCAGCTGGTTTATTTCAGCTGGTCTGTTTCAGCTGGTTTATTTCAGTTGGTTTATTTAAACTGGTTTGTTTCAGATTGTGTGTTTCAGATGGTTTGTTTCATATGGTTTATTTCAGCTTGTTTGTTTCAGCTGGTTTGTCTCAGCTGGTTTATTTCAGCTGGATTGTTTCAGCTGGTTAGTTTCAGCTGGTTTATTTCAGCTGGTTAGTTTCAGCTGGTTTGTCTCAGCTGGTTTGCTTCAGCTGGTTTATTTCAGCTGGTTTGTTTCAGCTGGTTTACTTCAGCTGGTTTATTTCAGCTGGTTAGTTACAGCTGGTTAGTTTCAGCTGGTTTATTTCAGCTGGTTTATTTCAGCTGGTTTGTTTCAGCTGGTTTGTCTCAGCTGGTTTGCTTCAGCTGGTTTGTCTCAGCTGGTTTACTTCAGCTGGTTTATTTCAGCTGGTTAGTTTCAGATGGTTTATTTCAGCTGGTTTATTTCAGCTGGATTGTTCGAGCTGGTTTATTTCAGCTGGTTAGTTTCAGATGGTTTATTTCAGCTGGTTTATTTCAGCTGGTTTGTTTCAGCTGGTTAGTTATAGCTGGTTAGTTTCAGCTGGTTTGTTTGGGATGGTTTGTTTCAGATGGTTTGTTTCAGCTGGTTTATTTAAGCTGGTTAGTTTCAGATGGTTTGATTCAGCTGGTTTATTTCAGCTGGTTTGTTTCAGCTGGTTTGCTTCAGCTGGTTTATTTCAGCTCGTTAGTTTCAGCTGGTTTATTTCAGCTGGTTTGTTTCAGATGGTTTGTTTCAGATGGTTTATTTCAGCTGGTTTGTTTCAGATGGTTTGTTTCAGATGGTTTGTTTTAGCTGGTTTATTTAAGCTGGTTTATTTCAGCTGGTTTATTTAAGATGGTTTATTTCAGCTGGTTAATGTAAGCTGGTTTGTTTCAGCTGGTTTATTTCAGCTGGTTTTTTTCAGCTGGTTTACTTCAGCTGGTTTATTTCAGATGGTTTGTTTCAGTTATTTTATTTCAGCTGGTTTATTTCAGCTGGTTTGTTTCAGCTGGTTTGTCTCAGTTGGTTTATTTCAGCTGGATTGTTTGAGCTGGTTAGTTTCAGCTGGATTGACTAAGATGGTTTGTTTCAGCTGGTTTGTTTCAGATGGTTTATTTCAGATGGTTTGTTTCAGCTGGTTTACTTCAGCTGGTTTGTTTCAAATGGTTTATTTCAGCTAGATAGTTTCAGCTGGTTTATTTCAGCAGGTTTATTTTAGCAGGTTTATTTCAGCTGGTTTGTGTCAGATGGTTTGTTTCAAATGGTTTATGTCAGCTGGTTTATATCAGCTGGTTTATTTCAGCTGGTTTGTTTCAGCCTGTTTATTTCAGCTGGTTTATTTCAGCTGGTCTGTTTCAGCTGGTTTATTTAAACTGGTTTGTTTCAGATTGTTTGTTTCAGATGGTTTGTTTCATATGGTTTATTTCAGCTTGTTTGTTTCAGCTGGTTTGTCTCAGCTGGTTTATTTCAGCTGGATTGTTTCAGCTGGTTAGTTTCAGCTGGTTTATTCAGCTGGTTAGTTTCAGCTGGTTTGTCTCAGCTGGTTTGCTTCAGCGGGTTTATTTCAGCTGGTTTGTTTCAGCTGGTTTACTTCAGCTGGTTTATTTCAGCTGGTTAGTTACAGCTGGTTAGTTTCAGCTGGTTTATTTCAGCTGGTTTATTTCAGCTGGTTTGTTTCAGCTGGTTTGTCTCAGCTGGTTTGCTTCAGCTGGTTTGTCTCAGCTGGTTTACTTCAGCTGGTTTATTTCAGCTGGTTAGTTTCAGATGGTTTATTTCAGCTGGTTTATTTCAGCTTGTTTGTTTCAGCTGGTTTGTCTCAGCTGGTTTGCTTCCGCTGGTTTATTTCAGCTGGTTAGTTTCAGCTGGTTTGTCTCAGCTGGTTTGCATCAGCTGGTTTATTTCAGCTGGTTTGTTTCAGATGGTTTGTTTCAGCTGGTTAGTTATAGCTGGTTAGTTTCAGCTGGTTTGTTTGGGATGGTTTGTTTCAGATGGTTTGTTTCAGCTGGTTTATTTAAGCTGGTTAGTTTCAGATGGTTTGATTCAGCTGGTTTATTTCAGCTGGTTTGTTTCAGCTGGTTTGCTTCAGCTGGTTTATTTCAGGTCGTTAGTTTCAGCTGGTTTATTTCAGCTGGTTTGTTTCAGATGGTTTGTTTCAGATGGTTTATTTCAGCTGGTTTGTTTCAGATGGTTTGTTTCAGATGGTTTGTTTCAGATGGTTTGTTTTAGCTCGTTTATTTAAGCTGGTTTATTTCAGCTGGTTTATTTAAGATGGTTTATTTCAGCTGGTTAATTTAAGCTGGTTTGTTTCAGCTGGTTTATTTCAGCTGGTTTGTTTCAGCTGGTTTACTTCAGATGGTTTGTTTCAGTTGGTTTGTTTCAGTTGGTTTATTTCAGCTGGTTTATTTCAGCTGGTTTGTTTCAGCTGGTTTGTCTCAGTTGATTTATTTCAGCTGGATTGTTTCAGCTGGTTAGTTTCAGCTGGTTTATTTCAGCTGGTTAGTTTCAGCTGGTTTGCTTCAGCTGGTTTATTTCAGCTGGTTTGTTTCAGCTGGTTTACTTCAGCTGGTTTATTGCAGCTGGTTAGCTTCAGCATGTTAGTTTCAGCTGGTTTGTCTCAGCTGGTTTGCTTCAGCTGGTTTACTTCAGCTGGTTTATTTCAGCTGGTTTGTTTCAGCTGGTTTGTCTCAGCTGGTTTGCTTCAGCTGGTTTACTTCAGCTAGTTAGTTTCAGCTGGTTTGTCTCAGCTGGTTTGCATCAGCTGGTTTATTTTAGCTGGTTTCTTTCAGATGGTTTGTTTCAGCTGGTTAGTTATAGCTAGTTAATTTCAGCTGGTTTATTTCAGCTGGATTATTTCAGCTGGTTTGTTTGAGATGGTTTGTTTCAGATGGTTTGTTTCAGCTGGTTTGCTTCAGCTGGTTTATTTCAGCTGGTTAGTTTCAGCTGGTTTATTTCAGCTGGTTTATTTCAGCTGGTTTGTTTCAGCTGGTTTGTTTCAGCTGGTTTATTTCAGCTGGTTTATTTCAACTGGTTTATTTCAGCTGGTTTGTTTCAGCTGGTTTGTTTCAACTGGTTTATTTCAGCTGGTTTGTTTCAGCTGGTTTGTTTCAGCTGGTTAGTTTCAGCTGGTTTATTTCAGCTGGTTTGTATGAGATGGTTTTTTTAAGATGGTTTGTTTCAGCTGGTTCATTTAAGCTGGTTTGTTTCAGATGGTTTCTTTCAGCTGGTTTATTTAAGCTAGTTTGTTTCAGATGATTTAATTCAGCTGGTTTGTTTCAGCTGGTTTAGTTCAGCTGGTTTATTTCAGCCGGTTTATTTCAGCAGGTTTATTTCAGCTGGTTTGTGTCAGATGGTTTGTTTCAAATGGTTTATGTCAGCTGGTTTATATCAGCTGGTTTATTTCAGCTGGTTTGTTTCAGCCTGTTTATTTCAGCTGGTTTATTTCAGCTGGTCTGTTTCAGCTGGTTTATTTCAGTTGGTTTATTTAAACTGGTTTGTTTCAGATTGTTTGTTTCAGATGGTTTGCTTCCGCTGGTTTATTTCAGCTAGTTAGTTTCAGCTGGTTTATTTCAGCAGGTTTATTTCAGCAGGTTTGTTTCAGCTGGTTTGTTTCAGATGGTTTGTTTCAGCTGGTTTGTTTCAGCTGGTTTATTCAGCTGGTTTGTTTCAGCTGGTTAGTTTCAGCTGGTTGATTCAGCTGGTTTGCTTCAGCTGGATTATTCAGCTGGTTTGTTTCAGGTGGTTAGTTTCAGCTGGTTGATTCAGCTGGTTTGTTTCAGCTGGTTTGTTTCAACTGGTTTGTTTCAGCTGGTTTGTTTCAGCTGGTTTGTTTCAGCTGGTTGATTCAGCTGGTTTGCTTCAGCTGGATTATTCAGCTGGTTTGTTTCAGGTGGTTAGTTTCAGCTGGTTGATTCAGCTGGTTTGCTTCAGTTGGATTATTCAGCTGGATTGTTTCAGCTGGTTTGTTTCAGCTGGTTTGTTTCAGCTGTCTTATTTCAGCTGGTTTCGTTCAGATGGATTATTCAGATGGATTATTCAGCTGGTTTGTTTCATATGGTTTGTTTGAGATGGTTTAATTCAGATGGTTTGTTTCAGCTGGTTTGTTTCAGATGTTTTGTTTCAGATGGTTTATTTCAGATTGTTTATTTCAGATGGTTTGTTTCAGCTGGTTTGGTTCAGATGGTTTGTTTCAGCTGGTTTGTTTCAGATGGTTTGTTTCAGCTGGTTTGTTTCAGATGGTTTCTTTCAGCTGGTTTATTTCAGCTGGTTTACTTCAGATGGTTTATTTCAACTGGTTTGTTTCAGCTGGTTTATTTCAGCTGGTTTGATTAAGATGGTTTGTTTCAGCTGGTTTGTTTCAGATGGTTTGTTTCAGCTGGTTTACTTCAGCTGGTTTATTGCAGCTGGTTAGCTTCAGCAAGTTAGTTTCAGCTGGTTTGTCTCAGCTGGTTTGCTTCAGCTGGTTTATTTCAGCTGGTTAGTTTCAGCTGGTTTGCTTCAGCTGGTTTATTTCAGCTGGTTTGTTTCAGCTGGTTTACTTCAGCTGGTTTATTGCAGCTGGTTAGCTTCAGCATGTTAGTTTCAGCTGGTTTGTCTCAGCTGGTTTGCTTCAGCTGGTTTACTTCAGCTGGTTTATTTCAGCTGGTTTGTTTCAGCTGGTTTGTCTCAGCTGGTTTGCTTCAGCTGGTTTACTTCAGCTAGTTAGTTTCAGCTGGTTTGTCTCAGCTGGTTTGCATCAGCTGGTTTATTTTAGCTGGTTTCTTTCAGATGGTTTGTTTCAGCTGGTTAGTTATAGCTAGTTAATTTCAGCTGGTTTATTTCAGCTGGATTATTTCAGCTGGTTTGTTTGAGATGGTTTGTTTCAGATGGTTTGTTTCAGCTGGTTTGCTTCAGCTGGTTTATTTCAGCTGGTTAGTTTCAGCTGGTTTATTTCAGCTGGTTTATTTCAGCTGGTTTGTTTCAGCTGGTTTGTTTCAGCTGGTTTATTTCAGCTGGTTTATTTCAACTGGTTTATTTCAGCTGGTTTGTTTCAGCTGGTTTGTTTCAGCTGGTTTATTTCAGCTGGTTTGTTTCAGCTGGTTTGTCTCAGATGGTTCGCTTCCGCTGTTTTATTTCAGCTGGTTAGTTTCAGCTGGTTTATTTCAGCTGGTTTGTATGAGATGGTTTTTTTAAGATGGTTTGTTTCAGCTGGTTCATTTAAGCTGGTTTGTTTCAGATGGTTTCTTTCAGCTGGTTTATTTAAGCTAGTTTGTTTCAGATGATTTAATTCAGCTGGTTTGTTTCAGCTGGTTTAGTTCAGCTGGTTTATTTCAGCCGGTTTATTTCAGCAGGTTTATTTCAGCTGGTTTGTGTCAGATGGTTTGTTTCAAATGGTTTATGTCAGCTGGTTTATATCAGCTGGTTTATTTCAGCTGGTTTGTTTCAGCCTGTTTATTTCAGCTGGTTTATTTCAGCTGGTCTGTTTCAGCTGGTTTATTTCAGTTGGTTTATTTAAACTGGTTTGTTTCAGATTGTTTGTTTCAGATGGTTTGCTTCCGCTGGTTTATTTCAGCTAGTTAGTTTCAGCTGGTTTATTTCAGCAGGTTTATTTCAGCAGGTTTGTTTCAGCTGGTTTGTTTCAGATGGTTTGTTTCAGCTGGTTTGTTTCAGCTGGTTTATTCAGCTGGTTTGTTTCAGCTGGTTAGTTTCAGCTGGTTGATTCAGCTGGTTTGCTTCAGCTGGATTATTCAGCTGGTTTGTTTCAGGTGGTTAGTTTCAGCTGGTTGATTCAGCTGGTTTGTTTCAGCTGGTTTGTTTCAACTGGTTTGTTTCAGCTGGTTTGTTTCAGCTGGTTTGTTTCAGCTGGTTGATTCAGCTGGTTTGCTTCAGCTGGATTATTCAGCTGGTTTGTTTCAGGTGGTTAGTTTCAGCTGGTTGATTCAGCTGGTTTGCTTCAGTTGGATTATTCAGCTGGATTGTTTCAGCTGGTTTGTTTCAGCTGGTTTGTTTCAGCTGTCTTATTTCAGCTGGTTTCGTTCAGATGGATTATTCAGATGGATTATTCAGCTGGTTTGTTTCATATGGTTTGTTTGAGATGGTTTAATTCAGATGGTTTGTTTCAGCTGGTTTGTTTCAGATGTTTTGTTTCAGATGGTTTATTTCAGATTGTTTATTTCAGATGGTTTGTTTCAGCTGGTTTGGTTCAGATGGTTTGTTTCAGCTGGTTTGTTTCAGATGGTTTGTTTCAGCTGGTTTGTTTCAGATGGTTTCTTTCAGCTGGTTTATTTCAGCTGGTTTACTTCAGATGGTTTATTTCAACTGGTTTGTTTCAGCTGGTTTATTTCAGCTGGTTTGATTAAGATGGTTTGTTTCAGCTGGTTTGTTTCAGATGGTTTGTTTCAGCTGGTTTACTTCAGCTGGTTTATTGCAGCTGGTTAGCTTCAGCAAGTTAGTTTCAGCTGGTTTGTCTCAGCTGGTTTGCTTCAGCTGGTTTATTTCAGCTGGTTAGTTTCAGCTGGTTTGTCTCAGCTGGTTTGCATCAGCTGGTTTATTTCAGCTGGTTTCTTTCAGATGGTTTGTTTCAGCTGGTTAGTTATAGCTGGTTAATTTCAGCTGGTTTATTTCAGCTGGTTTGTTTGAGATGGTTTGTTTCAGATGGTTTGTTTCAGCTGGTTTGCTTCAGCTTGTTTATTTCAGCTGGTTAGTTTCAGCTGGTTTATTTCAGCTGGTTTATTTCAGCTGGTTTGTTTCAGCTGGTTTGTTTCAGCTGGTTTATTTCAGCTGGTTTATTTCAGCTGGTTTATTTCAGCTGGTTTGTTTCAGCTGGTTTATTTCAGCTGGTTTGTTTCAGCTGGTTTGCTTCAGATGGTTAGTTTCAGCTGGTTTATTTCAGCTGGTTTGTTTCAGCTGGTTTGTCTCAGCTGGTTTGTCTCAGCTGGTTAGTTTCAGCTGGTTTGTCTCAGCTGGTTTACTTCAGCTGGTTTATTTCAGCTGGTTAGTTTCAGCTGGTTAGTTTCAGCTGGTTTATTTCAGTTGGTTTATTTCAACTGGTTTGTTTCAGCTGGTTTGTCTCATCTGGTTTGCTTCAGCTGGTTTATTTCAGCTGGTTAGTTTCAGCTGGTTTGTCTCAGCTGGTTTGCTTCAGCTGGTTTATTTCAGCTGGGTAGTTTCAGCTGGTTTGCTTCAGATGGTTTGTTTCAGCTGGATTGCTTCAGCTGGTCTATTTCAGCTGGTTTGCTTCAGCTGGTTTACTTCAGCTGGTTTATTTCAGCTGGTTAGTTTCAGCTGGTTAGATTCAGCTGGTTTACTTCAGCTGGTTTATTTCAGCTGGTTAGTTTCAGCTGGTTTGCTTCAGATGGTTTGTTTCAGCTGGATTGCTTCAGCTGGTTTATTTCAGCTGGTTTGCTTCAGCTGGTTTATTTCAGCTGGTTAGTTTCAGCTGGTTTATTTCAGCTGGTTTATTTCAGCTGGTTAGTTTCAGCTGGTTTATTTCAGCTGATTTATTTCAGCTGGTTTGTTTCAGCTGGTTTGTCTCAGCTGGTTTATTTCAGCTGGATTGTTTCAGCTGGTTAGTTTCAGCTGGTTTATTTCAGCTGGTTAGTTTCAGCTGGTTAGTTTCAGATGGTTTATTTCAGCTGGTTTATTTCAGCTTGTTTGTCTCAGCTGGTTTGCTTCAGCGGGTTTATTTCAGCTGGTTTGTTTCAGCTGGTTTACTTCAGCTGGTTTATTTCAGCTGGTTAGTTACAGCTGGTTAGTTTCAGCTGGTTTATTTCAGCTGGTTTATTTCAGCTGGTTTGTTTCAGCTGGTTTGTCTCAGCTGGTTTGCTTCAGCTGGTTTGTCTCAGCTGGTTTACTTCAGCTGGTTTATTTCAGCTGGTTAGTTTCAGATGGTTTATTTCAGCTGGTTTATTTCAGCTTGTTTGTTTCAGCTGGTTTGTCTCAGCTGGTTTGCTTCCGCTGGTTTATTTCAGCTGGTTAGTTTCAGCTGGTTTGCATCAGCTGGTTTATTTCAGCTGGTTTGTTTCAGATGGTTTGTTTCAGCTGGTTAGTTATAGCTGGTTAGTTTCAGCTGGTTTGTTTGGGATGGTTTGTTTCAGATGGTTTGTTTTAGCTGGTTTATTTAAACTGGTTAGTTTCAGATGGTTTGATTCAGCTGGTTTATTTCAGCTGGTTTGTTTCTGCTGGTTTGCTTCAGCTGGTTTATTTCAGCTCGTTAGTTTCAGCTGGTTTATTTCAGATGGTTTGTTTCAGATGGTTTGTTTTAGCTGGTTTATTTAAGCTGGTTTATTTCAGCTGGTTTATTTAAGATGGTTTATTTCAGCTGGTTAATTTAAGCTGGTTTGTTTCAGCTGGTTTATTTCAGCTGGTTTGTTTCAGCTGGTTTACTTCAGCTGGTTTATTTCAGATGGTTTGTTTCAGTTGGTTTATTTCAGCTGGTTTATTTCAGCTGGTTTGTTTCAGCTGGTTTGTCTCAGTTGGTTTATTTCAGCTGGATTGTTTCAGCTAGTTAGTTTCAGCTGGTTTATTTCAGCTGGTTTGTTTCAGGTGGTTTACTTCAGCTGGTTTATTGCAGCTGGTTAGCTTCAGCATGTTAGTTTCAGCTGGTTTGTCTCAGCTGGTTTGCTTCAGCTGGTTTACTTCAGCTGGTTTATTTCAGCTGGTTTGTTTCAGCTGGTTTGTCTCAGCTGGTTTGCTTCAGCTGGTTTACTTCAGCTGGTTAGTTTCAGCTGGTTTGTCTCAGCTGGTTTGCATCAGCTGGTTTATTTCAGATGGTTTCTTTCAGATGGTTTGTTTCAGCTGGTTAGTTATAGCTGGTTAATTTCAGCTGGTTTATTTCAGCTGGATTATTTCAGCTGGTTTGTTTGAGATGGTTTGTTTCAGATGGTTTGTTTCTGCTGGTTTGCTTCAGCTGGTTTATTTCAGCTGGTTAGTTTCAGCTGGTTTATTTCAGCTTGTTTATTTCAGCTGGTTTGTTTCAGCTGGTTTGTTTCAGCTGGTTTATTTCAGCTGGTTTATTTCAACTGGTTTATTTCAGCTGGTTTGTTTCAGCTGGTTTGTTTCAGCTGGTTTATTTCAGCTGGTTTGTTTCAGCTGGTTTGTTTCAGCTGGTTTGTTTCAGATGGTTTGCTTCCGCTGTTTTATTTCAGCTGGTTAGTTTCAGCTGGTTTATTTCAGCTGGTTTGTATGAGATGGTTTTTTTAAGATGGTTTGTTTCAGCTGGTTTATTTAAGCTGGTTTGTTTCAGATGGTTTCTTTCAGCTGGTTTATTTAAGCTAGTTTGTTTCAGATGATTTAATTCAGCTGGTTTGTTTCAGCTGGTTTAGTTCAGATGGTTTATTTCAGCTGGTTTGTTTCAGCTGGTTTGTTTCAGCTGGTTTGCTTCAGCTGGTTTGTTTCAGCTGGTTTATTTCAGCTGGTTTGTTTGAGATGGTTTGTTTCAGATGGTTTGTTTCAGCTGGTTTATTTCAGCTGGTTTGACTAAGATGGTTTGTTTCAGCTGGTTTGTTTCAGATGGTTTATTTCAGACGGTTTGTTTCAGCTGGTTTGTTTCAAATGGTTTATTTCAGCTAGATAGTTTCAGCTGGTTTATTTCAGCAGGTTTATTTCAGCAGGTTTATTTCAGCTGGTTTGTGTCAGATGGTTTGTTTCAAATGGTTTATGTCAGCTGGTTTATATCAGCTGGTTTTTTTCAGCTGGTTTGTTTCAGCCTGTTTATTTCAGCTGGTTTATTTCAGCTGGTCTGTTTCAGCTGGTCTGTTTCAGCTGGTTTATTTCAGTTGGTTTATTTAAACTGGTTTGTTTCAGATTGCGTGTTTCAGATGGTTTGTTTCATATGGTTTATTTCAGCTTGTTTGTTTCAGCTGGTTTGTCTCAGCTGGTTTATTTCAGCTGGATTGTTTCAGCTGGTTAGTTTCAGCTGGTTTATTTCAGCTGGTTAGTTTCAGCTGGTTTGTCTCAGCTGGTTTGCTTCAGCTGGTTTATTTCAGCTGGTTTGTTTCAGCTGGTTTACTTCAGCTGGTTTATTTCAGCTGGTTAGTTACAGCTGGTTAGTTTCAGCTGGTTTATTTCAGCTTGTTTATTTCAGCTGGTTTGTTTCAGCTGGTTTGTCTCAGCTGGTTTGCTTCAGCTGGTTTGTCTCAGCTGGTTTACTTCAGCTGGTTTATTTCAGCTGGTTAGTTTCAGATGGTTTATTTCAGCTGGTTTGTTTCAGGTGGTTAGTTTCAGCTGGTTGATTCAGCTGGTTTGTTTCAGCTGGTTTGTTTCAACTGGTTTGTTTCAGCTGGTTTGTTTCAGCTGGTTTGTTTCAGCTGGTTGATTCAGCTGGTTTGCTTCAGCTGGATTATTCAGCTGGTTTGTTTCAGGTGGTTAGTTTCAGCTGGTTGATTCAGCTGGTTTGCTTCAGTTGGATTATTCAGCTGGATTGTTTCAGCTGGTTTGTTTCAGCTGGTTTGTTTCAGCTGTCTTATTTCAGCTGGTTTCGTTCAGATGGATTATTCAGATGGATTATTCAGCTGGTTTGTTTCATATGGTTTGTTTGAGATGGTTTAATTCAGATGGTTTGTTTCAGCTGGTTTGTTTCAGATGTTTTGTTTCAGCTGGTTTGTTTCAAATGGTTTATTTCAGCTAGATAGTTTCAGCTGGTTTATTTCAGCAGGTTTATTTCAGCAGGTTTATTTCAGCTGGTTTGTGTCAGATGGTTTGTTTCAAATGGTTTATGTCAGCTGGTTTATATCAGCTGGTTTTTTTCAGCTGGTTTGTTTCAGCCTGTTTATTTCAGCTGGTTTATTTCAGCTGGTCTGTTTCAGCTGGTCTGTTTCAGCTGGTTTATTTCAGTTGGTTTATTTAAACTGGTTTGTTTCAGATTGCGTGTTTCAGATGGTTTGTTTCATATGGTTTATTTCAGCTTGTTTGTTTCAGCTGGTTTGTCTCAGCTGGTTTATTTCAGCTGGATTGTTTCAGCTGGTTAGTTTCAGCTGGTTTATTTCAGCTGGTTAGTTTCAGCTGGTTTGTCTCAGCTGGTTTGCTTCAGCTGGTTTATTTCAGCTGGTTTGTTTCAGCTGGTTTACTTCAGCTGGTTTATTTCAGCTGGTTAGTTACAGCTGGTTAGTTTCAGCTGGTTTATTTCAGCTTGTTTATTTCAGCTGGTTTGTTTCAGCTGGTTTGTCTCAGCTGGTTTGCTTCAGCTGGTTTGTCTCAGCTGGTTTACTTCAGCTGGTTTATTTCAGCTGGTTAGTTTCAGATGGTTTATTTCAGCTGGTTTGTTTCAGGTGGTTAGTTTCAGCTGGTTGATTCAGCTGGTTTGTTTCAGCTGGTTTGTTTCAGCTGGTTTGTTTCAGCTGGTTTGTTTCAGCTGGTTTGTTTCAGCTGGTTGATTCAGCTGGTTTGCTTCAGCTGGATTATTCAGCTGGTTTGTTTCAGGTGGTTAGTTTCAGCTGGTTGATTCAGCTGGTTTGCTTCAGTTGGATTATTCAGCTGGATTGTTTCAGCTGGTTTGTTTCAGCTGGTTTGTTTCAGCTGTCTTATTTCAGCTGGTTTCGTTCAGATGGATTAATCAGATGGATTATTCAGCTGGTTTGTTTCATATGGTTTGTTTGAGATGGTTTAATTCAGATGGTTTGTTTCAGCTGGTTTGTTTCAGATGTTTTGTTTCAGATGGTTTATTTCAGATTGTTTATTTCAGATGGTTTGTTTCAGCTGGTTTGGTTCAGATGGTTTGTTTCAGCTGGTTTGTTTCAGATGGTTTGTTTCAGCTGGTTTGTTTCAGATGGTTTCTTTCAGCTGGTTTATTTCAGCTGGTTTACTTCAGATGGTTTATTTCAGCTGGTTTGTTTCAGCTGGTTTATTTCAGCTGGTTTGATTAAGATGGTTTGTTTCAGCTGGTTTGTTTCAGATGGTTTGTTTCAGCTGGTTTACTTCAGCTGGTTTATTGCAGCTGGT
Organism: Lampris incognitus; assembly: GCF_029633865.1. Lineage (NCBI taxonomy): Eukaryota > Metazoa > Chordata > Actinopteri > Lampriformes > Lampridae > Lampris > Lampris incognitus. The sequence goes on along the minus strand of NC_079223.1, from coordinate 52,623,286 downwards.
TAGCTTCAGCAAGTTAGTTTCAGCTGGTTTGTCTCAGCTGGTTTGCTTCAGCTGGTTTATTTCAGCTGGTTTGTCTCAGCTGGTTTGTCTCAGCTGGTTTGCATCAGCTGGTTTATTTCAGCTGGTTTCTTTCAGATGGTTTGTTTCAGCTGGTTAGTTATAGCTGGTTAATTTCAGCTGGTTTATTTCAGCTGGTTTGTTTGAGATGGTTTGTTTCAGATGGTTTGTTTCAGCTGGTTTGCTTCAGCTGGTTTATTTCAGCTGGTTAGTTTCAGCTGGTTTATTTCAGCTGGTTTATTTCAGCTGGTTTGTTTCAGCTGGTTTGTTTCAGCTGGTTTATTTCAGCTGGTTTATTTCAGCTGGTTTATTTCAGCTGGTTTGTTTCAGCTGGTTTATTTCAGCTGGTTTGTTTCAGCTGGTTTGCTTCAGATGGTTAGTTTCAGCTGGTTTATTTCAGCTGGTTTGTTTCAGCTGGTTTGTCTCAGCTGGTTTGTCTCAGCTGGTTAGTTTCAGCTGGTTTGTCTCAGCTGGTTTACTTCAGCTGGTTTATTTCAGCTGGTTAGTTTCAGCTGGTTAGTTTCAGCTGGTTTATTTCAGTTGGTTTATTTCAACTGGTTTGTTTCAGCTGGTTTGTCTCATCTGGTTTGCTTCAGCTGGTTTATTTCAGCTGGTTAGTTTCAGCTGGTTTGTCTCAGCTGGTTTGCTTCAGCTGGTTTATTTCAGCTGGGTAGTTTCAGCTGGTTTGCTTCAGATGGTTTGTTTCAGCTGGATTGCTTCAGCTGGTCTATTTCAGCTGGTTTGCTTCAGCTGGTTTACTTCAGCTGGTTTATTTCAGCTGGTTAGTTTCAGCTGGTTAGATTCAGCTGGTTTACTTCAGCTGGTTTATTTCAGCTGGTTAGTTTCAGCTGGTTTGCTTCAGATGGTTTGTTTCAGCTGGATTGCTTCAGCTGGTTTATTTCAGCTGGTTTGCTTCAGCTGGTTTATTTCAGCTGGTTAGTTTCAGCTGGTTTATTTCAGCTGGTTTATTTCAGCTGGTTAGTTTCAGCTGGTTTATTTCAGCTGATTTATTTCAGCTGGTTTGTTTCAGCTGGTTTGTCTCAGCTGGTTTATTTCAGCTGGATTGTTTCAGCTGGTTAGTTTCAGCTGGTTTACTTCAGCTGGTTAGTTTCAGCTGGTTTGTCTCAGCTGGTTTGCTTCAGCGGGTTTATTTCAGCTTGTTTGTTTCAGCTGGTTTACTTCAGCTGGTTTATTTCAGCTGGTTAGTTACAGCTGGTTAGTTTCAGCTGGTTTATTTCAGCTGGTTTATTTCAGCTGGTTTGTTTCAGCTGGTTTGTCTCAGCTGGTTTGCTTCAGCTGGTTTGTCTCAGCTGGTTTACTTCAGCTGGTTTATTTCAGCTGGTTAGTTTCAGATGGTTTATTTCAGCTGGTTTATTTCAGCTTGTTTGTTTCAGCTGGTTTGTCTCAGCTGGTTTGCTTCCGCTGGTTTATTTCAGCTGGTTAGTTTCAGCTGGTTTGTCTCAGCTGGTTTGCATCAGCTGGTTTATTTCAGCTGGTTTGTTTCAGATGGTTTGTTTCAGCTGGTTAGTTATAGCTGGTTAGTTTCAGCTGGTTTGTTTGGGATGGTTTGTTTCAGATGGTTTGTTTCAGCTGGTTTATTTAAACTGGTTAGTTTCAGATGGTTTGATTCAGCTGGTTTATTTCAGCTGGTTTGTTTCTGCTGGTTTGCTTCAGCTGGTTTATTTCAGCTCGTTAGTTTCAGCTGGTTTATTTCAGCTGGTTTGTTTCAGATGGTTTGTTTCAGATGGTTTATTTAGCTGGTTTGTTTCAGATGGTTTGTTTCAGATGGTTTGTTTCAGATGGTTTGTTTTAGCTGGTTTATTTAAGCTGGTTTATTTCAGCTGGTTTATTTAAGATGGTTTATTTCAGCTGGTTAATTTAAGCTGGTTTGTTTCAGCTGGTTTATTTCAGCTGGTTTGTTTCAGCTGGTTTACTTCAGCTGGTTTATTTCAGATGGTTTGTTTCAGTTGGTTTATTTCAGCTGGTTTATTTCAGCTGGTTTGTTTCAGCTGGTTTGTCTCAGTTGGTTTATTTCAGCTGGATTGTTTCAGCTAGTTAGTTTCAGCTGGTTTATTTCAGCTGGTTTGTTTCAGGTGGTTTACTTCAGCTGGTTTATTGCAGCTGGTTAGCTTCAGCATGTTAGTTTCAGCTGGTTTGTCTCAGCTGGTTTGCTTCAGCTGGTTTACTTCAGCTGGTTTATTTCAGCTGGTTTGTTTCAGCTGGTTTGTCTCAGCTGGTTTGCTTCAGCTGGTTTACATCAGCTGGTTAGTTTCAGCTGGTTTGTCTCTGCTGGTTTGCATCAGCTGGTTTATTTCAGATGGTTTCTTTCAGATGGTTTGTTTCAGCTGGTTAGTTATAGCTGGTTAATTTCAGCTGGTTTATTTCAGCTGGATTATTTCAGCTGGTTTGTTTGAGATGGTTTGTTTCAGATGGTTTGTTTCTGCTGGTTTGCTTCAGCTGGTTTATTTCAGCTGGTTAGTTTCAGCTGGTTTATTTCAGCTTGTTTATTTCAGCTGGTTTGTTTCAGCTGGTTTGTTTCAGCTGGTTTATTTCAGCTGGTTTATTTCAACTGGTTTATTTCAGCTGGTTTGTTTCAGCTGGTTTGTTTCAGCTGGTTTATTTCAGCTGGTTTGTTTCAGCTGGTTTGTTTCAGCTGGTTTGTTTCAGATGGTTTGCTTCCGCTGTTTTATTTCAGCTGGTTAGTTTCAGCTGGTTTATTTCAGCTGGTTTGTATGAGATGGTTTTTTTAAGATGGTTTGTTTCAGCTGGTTTATTTAAGCTGGTTTGTTTCAGATGGTTTCTTTCAGCTGGTTTATTTAAGCTAGTTTGTTTCAGATGATTTAATTCAGCTGGTTTGTTTCAGCTGGTTTAGTTCAGATGGTTTATTTCAGCTGGTTTGTTTCAGCTGGTTTGTTTCAGCTGGTTTGCTTCAGCTGGTTTGTTTCAGCTGGTTTATTTCAGCTGGTTTGTTTGAGATGGTTTGTTTCAGATGGTTTGTTTCAGCTGGTTTATTTCAGCTGGTTTGACTAAGATGGTTTGTTTCAGCTGGTTTGTTTCAGATGGTTTATTTCAGACGGTTTGTTTCAGCTGGTTTGTTTCAAATGGTTTATTTCAGCTAGATAGTTTCAGCTGGTTTATTTCAGCAGGTTTATTTCAGCAGGTTTATTTCAGCTGGTTTGTGTCAGATGGTTTGTTTCAAATGGTTTATGTCAGCTGGTTTATATCAGCTGGTTTTTTTCAGCTGGTTTGTTTCAGCCTGTTTATTTCAGCTGGTTTATTTCAGCTGGTCTGTTTCAGCTGGTCTGTTTCAGCTGGTTTATTTCAGTTGGTTTATTTAAACTGGTTTGTTTCAGATTGTGTGTTTCAGATGGTTTGTTTCATATGGTTTATTTCAGCTTGTTTGTTTCAGCTGGTTTGTCTCAGCTGGTTTATTTCAGCTGGATTGTTTCAGCTGGTTAGTTTCAGCTGGTTTATTTCAGCTGGTTAGTTTCAGCTGGTTTGTCTCAGCTGGTTTGCTTCAGCTGGTTTATTTCAGCTGGTTTGTTTCAGCTGGTTTACTTCAGCTGGTTTATTTCAGCTGGTTAGTTACAGCTGGTTAGTTTCAGCTGGTTTATTTCAGCTGGTTTATTTCAGCTGGTTTGTTTCAGCTGGTTTGTCTCAGCTGGTTTGCTTCAGCTGGTTTGTCTCAGCTGGTTTACTTCAGCTGGTTTATTTCAGCTGGTTAGTTTCAGATGGTTTATTTCAGCTGGTTTATTTCAGCTGGATTGTTTGAGCTGGTTTATTTCAGCTGGTTAGTTTCAGATGGTTTATTTCAGCTGGTTTATTTCAGCTGGTTTATTTCAGCTGGATTGTTTGAGCTGGTTTATTTCAGCTGGTTAGTTTCAGATGGTTTATTTCAGCTGGTTTATTTCAGCTGGTTTGTTTCAGCTGGTTAGTTATAGCTGGTTTGTTTCAGCTGGTTTGTTTCAGCTGGTTTGCTTCAGCTGGTTTGTTTCAGCTGGTTTATTTCAGCTGGTTTGTTTGAGATGGTTTGTTTCAGATGGTTTGTTTCAGCTGGTTTATTTCAGCTGGTTTGACTAAGATGGTTTGTTTCAGCTGGTTTGTTTCAGATGGTTTATTTCAGACGGTTTGTTTCAGCTGGTTTGTTTCAAATGGTTTATTTCAGCTAGATAGTTTCAGCTGGTTTATTTCAGCAGGTTTATTTCAGCAGGTTTATTTCAGCTGGTTTGTGTCAGATGGTTTGTTTCAAATGGTTTATGTCAGCTGGTTTATATCAGCTGGTTTTTTTCAGCTGGTTTGTTTCAGCCTGTTTATTTCAGCTGGTTTATTTCAGCTGGTCTGTTTCAGCTGGTCTGTTTCAGCTGGTTTATTTCAGTTGGTTTATTTAAACTGGTTTGTTTCAGATTGTGTGTTTCAGATGGTTTGTTTCATATGGTTTATTTCAGCTTGTTTGTTTCAGCTGGTTTGTCTCAGCTGGTTTATTTCAGCTGGATTGTTTCAGCTGGTTAGTTTCAGCTGGTTTATTTCAGCTGGTTAGTTTCAGCTGGTTTGTCTCAGCTGGTTTGCTTCAGCTGGTTTATTTCAGCTGGTTTGTTTCAGCTGGTTTACTTCAGCTGGTTTATTTCAGCTGGTTAGTTACAGCTGGTTAGTTTCAGCTGGTTTATTTCAGCTGGTTTATTTCAGCTGGTTTGTTTCAGCTGGTTTGTCTCAGCTGGTTTGCTTCAGCTGGTTTGTCTCAGCTGGTTTACTTCAGCTGGTTTATTTCAGCTGGTTAGTTTCAGATGGTTTATTTCAGCTGGTTTATTTCAGCTGGATTGTTTGAGCTGGTTTATTTCAGCTGGTTAGTTTCAGATGGTTTATTTCAGCTGGTTTATTTCAGCTGGTTTGTTTCAGCTGGTTAGTTATAGCTGGTTAGTTTCAGCTGGTTTGTTTGGGATGGTTTGTTTCAGATGGTTTGTTTCAGCTGGTTTATTTAAGCTGGTTAGTTTCAGATGGTTTGATTCAGCTGGTTTATTTCAGCTGGTTTGTTTCAGCTGGTTTGCTTCAGCTGGTTTATTTCAGCTCGTTAGTTTCAGCTGGTTTATTTCAGCTGGTTTGTTTCAGATGGTTTGTTTCAGATGGTTTATTTCAGCTGGTTTGTTTCAGATGGTTTGTTTCAGATGGTTTGTTTTAGCTGGTTTATTTAAGCTGGTTTATTTCAGCTGGTTTATTTAAGATGGTTTATTTCAGCTGGTTAATGTAAGCTGGTTTGTTTCAGCTGGTTTATTTCAGCTGGTTTTTTTCAGCTGGTTTACTTCAGCTGGTTTATTTCAGATGGTTTGTTTCAGTTATTTTATTTCAGCTGGTTTATTTCAGCTGGTTTGTTTCAGCTGGTTTGTCTCAGTTGGTTTATTTCAGCTGGATTGTTTGAGCTGGTTAGTTTCAGCTGGTTTATTTCAGCTGGTTAGTTTCAGCTGGTTTGCTTCTGCTGGTTTATTTCAGCTGGTTTGTTTCAGCTGGTTTACTTCAGCTGGTTTATTGCAGCTGGTTAGCTTCAGCATGTTAGTTTCAGCTGGTTTGTCTCAGCTGGTTTGCTTCAGCTGGTTTACTTCAGCTGGTTTATTTCAGCTGGTTTGTTTCAGCTGGTTTGTCTCAGCTGGTTTACTTCAGCTGGTTTATTTCAGCTGGTTAGTTTCAGCTGGTTTGTCTCAGCTGGTTTGTCTCAGCTGGTTTATTTCAGCTGGTTTATTTCAGATGGTTTGTTTCAGCTGGTTAGTTATAGCTGGTTAATTTCAGCTGGTTTATTTCAGCTGGTTTATTTCAGCTGGTTTGTTTGAGATGGTTTGTTTCAGATGGTTTGTTTCAGCTGGTTCGCTTCAGCTGGTTTATTTCAGCTGGTTAGTTTCAGCTGGTTTATTTCAGCTGGTTTGTTTCAGCTGGTTTGTTTCAGCTGGTTTATTTCAACTGGTTTATTTCAGCTGGTTTGTTTCAGCTGGTTTGTTTCAGCTGGTTTATTTGAGCTGGTTTGTTTCAGCTGGTTTGTCTCAGATGGTTTGCTTCCGCTGTTTTATTTCAGCTGGTTAGTTTCTGCTGGTTTATTTCAGCTGGTTTGTACGAGATGGTTTTTTTAAGATGGTTTGTTTCAGCTGGTTTATTTAAGCTAGTTTGTTTCAGATGATTTAATTCAGCTGGTTTGTTTCAGCTGGTTTAGTTCAGATGGTTTATTTCAGCTGGTTTGTTTCAGCTGGTTTGTTTCAGCTGGTTTGCTTCAGCTGGTTTGTTTCAGCTGGTTTATTTCAGATGGTTTGTTTGAGATGGTTTGTTTCAGATGGTTTGTTTCAGCTGGTTTATTTCAGCTGGTTTGACTACGATGGTTTGTTTCAGCTGGTTTGTTTCAGATGGTTTATTTCAGATGGTTTGTTTCAGCTGGTTTACTTCAGCTGGTTTGTTTCAAATGGTTTATTTCAGCTAGATAGTTTCAGCTGGTTTATTTCAGCAGGTTTATTTCAGCAGGTTTATTTCAGCTGGTTTGTGTCAGATGGTTTGTTTCAAATGGTTTATGTCAGCTGGTTTATATCAGCTGGTTTATTTCAGCTGGTTTGTTTCAGCCTGTTTATTTCAGCTGGTTTATTTCAGCTGGTCTGTTTCAGCTGGTTTATTTCAGTTGGTTTATTTAAACTGGTTTGTTTCAGATTGTTTGTTTCAGATGGTTTGTTTCATATGGTGTATTTCAGCTTGTTTGTTTCAGCTGGTTTGCTTCCGCTGGTTTATTTCAGCTAGTTAGTTTCAGCTGGTTTATTTCAGCAGGTTTATTTCAGCAGGTTTGTTTCAGCTGGTTTGTTTCAGCTGGTTTATTTCAGATGGTTTGTTTCAGCTGGTTTATTCAGCTGGTTTGTTTCAGCTGGTTAGTTTCAGCTGGTTGATTCAGCTGGTTTGCATCAGCTGGATTATTCAGCTGGTTTGTTTCAGGTGGTTAGTTTCAGCTGGTTGATTCAGCTGGTTTGTTTCAGCTGGTTGATTCAGCTGGTTTCTTTCAGATGGTTTGTTTCAGCTGGTTAGTTATAGCTGGTTAATTTCAGCTGGTTTATTTCAGCTGGTTTGTTTGAGATGGTTTGTTTCAGATGGTTTGTTTCAGCTGGTTTGCTTCAGCTGGTTTATTTCAGCTGGTTAGTTTCAGCTGGTTTATTTCAGCTGGTTTATTTCAGCTGGTTTGTTTCAGCTGGTTTGTTTCAGCTGGTTTATTTCAGCTGGTTTATTTCAGCTGGTTTATTTCAGCTGGTTTGTTTCAGCTGGTTTATTTCAGCTGGTTTGTTTCAGCTGGTTTGCTTCAGATGGTTAGTTTCAGCTGGTTTATTTCAGCTGGTTTGTTTCAGCTGGTTTGTCTCAGCTGGTTTGTCTCAGCTGGTTAGTTTCAGCTGGTTTGTCTCAGCTGGTTTACTTCAGCTGGTTTATTTCAGCTGGTTAGTTTCAGCTGGTTAGTTTCAGCTGGTTTATTTCAGTTGGTTTATTTCAACTGGTTTGTTTCAGCTGGTTTGTCTCATCTGGTTTGCTTCAGCTGGTTTATTTCAGCTGGTTAGTTTCAGCTGGTTTGTCTCAGCTGGTTTGCTTCAGCTGGTTTATTTCAGCTGGGTAGTTTCAGCTGGTTTGCTTCAGATGGTTTGTTTCAGCTGGATTGCTTCAGCTGGTCTATTTCAGCTGGTTTGCTTCAGCTGGTTTACTTCAGCTGGTTTATTTCAGCTGGTTAGTTTCAGCTGGTTAGATTCAGCTGGTTTACTTCAGCTGGTTTATTTCAGCTGGTTAGTTTCAGCTGGTTTGCTTCAGATGGTTTGTTTCAGCTGGATTGCTTCAGCTGGTTTATTTCAGCTGGTTTGCTTCAGCTGGTTTATTTCAGCTGGTTAGTTTCAGCTGGTTTATTTCAGCTGGTTTATTTCAGCTGGTTAGTTTCAGCTGGTTTATTTCAGCTGATTTATTTCAGCTGGTTTGTTTCAGCTGGTTTGTCTCAGCTGGTTTATTTCAGCTGGATTGTTTCAGCTGGTTAGTTTCAGCTGGTTTATTTCAGCTGGTTAGTTTCAGCTGGTTTGTCTCAGCTGGTTTGCTTCAGCGGGTTTATTTCAGCTGGTTTGTTTCAGCTGGTTTACTTCAGCTGGTTTATTTCAGCTGGTTAGTTACAGCTGGTTAGTTTCAGCTGGTTTATTTCAGCTGGTTTATTTCAGCTGGTTTGTTTCAGCTGGTTTGTCTCAGCTGGTTTGCTTCAGCTGGTTTGTCTCAGCTGGTTTACTTCAGCTGGTTTATTTCAGCTGGTTAGTTTCAGATGGTTTATTTCAGCTGGTTTATTTCAGCTTGTTTGTTTCAGCTGGTTTGTCTCAGCTGGTTTGCTTCCGCTGGTTTATTTCAGCTGGTTAGTTTCAGCTGGTTTGTCTCAGCTGGTTTGCATCAGCTGGTTTATTTCAGCTGGTTTGTTTCAGATGGTTTGTTTCAGCTGGTTAGTTATAGCTGGTTAGTTTCAGCTGGTTTGTTTGGGATGGTTTGTTTCAGATGGTTTGTTTCAGCTGGTTTATTTAAACTGGTTAGTTTCAGATGGTTTGATTCAGCTGGTTTATTTCAGCTGGTTTGTTTCTGCTGGTTTGCTTCAGCTGGTTTATTTCAGCTGGTTAGTTTCAGCTGGTTTATTTCAGCTGGTTTGTTTCAGATGGTTTGTTTCAGATGGTTTATTTAGCTGGTTTGTTTCAGATGGTTTGTTTCAGATGGTTTGTTTCAGATGGTTTGTTTTAGCTGGTTTATTTAAGCTGGTTTATTTCAGCTGGTTTATTTAAGATGGTTTATTTCAGCTGGTTAATTTAAGCTGGTTTGTTTCAGCTGGTTTATTTCAGCTGGTTTGTTTCAGCTGGTTTACTTCAGCTGGTTTATTTCAGATGGTTTGTTTCAGTTGGTTTATTTCAGCTGGTTTATTTCAGCTGGTTTGTTTCAGCTGGTTTGTCTCAGTTGGTTTATTTCAGCTGGATTGTTTCAGCTAGTTAGTTTCAGCTGGTTTATTTCAGCTGGTTTGTTTCAGGTGGTTTACTTCAGCTGGTTTATTGCAGCTGGTTAGCTTCAGCATGTTAGTTTCAGCTGGTTTGTCTCAGCTGGTTTGCTTCAGCTGGTTTACTTCAGCTGGTTTATTTCAGCTGGTTTGTTTCAGCTGGTTTGTCTCAGCTGGTTTGCTTCAGCTGGTTTACTTCAGCTGGTTAGTTTCAGCTGGTTTGTCTCTGCTGGTTTGCATCAGCTGGTTTATTTCAGATGGTTTCTTTCAGATGGTTTGTTTCAGCTGGTTAGTTATAGCTGGTTAATTTCAGCTGGTTTATTTCAGCTGGATTATTTCAGCTGGTTTGTTTGAGATGGTTTGTTTCAGATGGTTTGTTTCTGCTGGTTTGCTTCAGCTGGTTTATTTCAGCTGGTTAGTTTCAGCTGGTTTATTTCAGCTTGTTTATTTCAGCTGGTTTGTTTCAGCTGGTTTGTTTCAGCTGGTTTATTTCAGCTGGTTTATTTCAACTGGTTTATTTCAGCTGGTTTGTTTCAGCTGGTTTGTTTCAGCTGGTTTATTTCAGCTGGTTTGTTTCAGCTGGTTTGTTTCAGCTGGTTTGTTTCAGATGGTTTGCTTCCGCTGTTTTATTTCAGCTGGTTAGTTTCAGCTGGTTTATTTCAGCTGGTTTGTATGAGATGGTTTTTTTAAGATGGTTTGTTTCAGCTGGTTTATTTAAGCTGGTTTGTTTCAGATGGTTTCTTTCAGCTGGTTTATTTAAGCTAGTTTGTTTCAGATGATTTAATTCAGCTGGTTTGTTTCAGCTGGTTTAGTTCAGATGGTTTATTTCAGCTGGTTTGTTTCAGCTGGTTTGTTTCAGCTGGTTTGCTTCAGCTGGTTTGTTTCAGCTGGTTTATTTCAGCTGGTTTGTTTGAGATGGTTTGTTTCAGATGGTTTGTTTCAGCTGGTTTATTTCAGCTGGTTTGACTAAGATGGTTTGTTTCAGCTGGTTTGTTTCAGATGGTTTATTTCAGACGGTTTGTTTCAGCTGGTTTGTTTCAAATGGTTTATTTCAGCTAGATAGTTTCAGCTGGTTTATTTCAGCAGGTTTATTTCAGCAGGTTTATTTCAGCAGGTTTATTTCAGCTGGTTTGTGTCAGATGGTTTGTTTCAAATGGTTTATGTCAGCTGGTTTATATCAGCTGGTTTGTTTCAGCCTGTTTATTTCAGCTGGTTTATTTCAGCTGGTCTGTTTCAGCTGGTCTGTTTCAGCTGGTTTATTTCAGTTGGTTTATTTAAACTGGTTTGTTTCAGATTGTGTGTTTCAGATGGTTTGTTTCATATGGTTTATTTCAGCTTGTTTGTTTCAGCTGGTTTGTCTCAGCTGGTTTATTTCAGCTGGATTGTTTCAGCTGGTTAGTTTCAGCTGGTTTATTTCAGCTGGTTAGTTTCAGCTGGTTTGTCTCAGCTGGTTTGCTTCAGCTGGTTTATTTCAGCTGGTTTGTTTCAGCTGGTTTACTTCAGCTGGTTTATTTCAGCTGGTTAGTTACAGCTGGTTAGTTTCAGCTGGTTTATTTCAGCTGGTTTATTTCAGCTGGTTTGTTTCAGCTGGTTTGTCTCAGCTGGTTTGCTTCAGCTGGTTTGTCTCAGCTGGTTTACTTCAGCTGGTTTATTTCAGCTGGTTTATTTCAGCTGGTTTATTTCAGCTGGATTGTTTGAGCTGGTTTATTTCAGCTGGTTAGTTTCAGATGGTTTATTTCAGCTGGTTTATTTCAGCTGGTTTGTTTCAGCTGGTTAGTTATAGCTGGTTAGTTTCAGCTGGTTTGTTTGGGATGGTTTGTTTCAGATGGTTTGTTTCAGCTGGTTTATTTAAGCTGGTTAGTTTCAGATGGTTTGATTCAGCTGGTTTATTTCAGCTGGTTTGTTTCAGCTGGTTTGCTTCAGCTGGTTTATTTCAGCTCGTTAGTTTCAGCTGGTTTATTTCAGCTGGTTTGTTTCAGATGGTTTGTTTCAGATGGTTTATTTCAGCTGGTTTGTTTCAGATGGTTTGTTTCAGATGGTTTGTTTTAGCTGGTTTATTTAAGCTGGTTTATTTCAGCTGGTTTATTTAAGATGGTTTATTTCAGCTGGTTAATGTAAGCTGGTTTGTTTCAGCTGGTTTATTTCAGCTGGTTTTTTTCAGCTGGTTTACTTCAGCTGGTTTATTTCAGATGGTTTGTTTCAGTTATTTTATTTCAGCTGGTTTATTTCAGCTGGTTTGTTTCAGCTGGTTTGTCTCAGTTGGTTTATTTCAGCTGGATTGTTTGAGCTGGTTAGTTTCAGCTGGTTTATTTCAGCTGGTTAGTTTCAGCTGGTTTGCTTCTGCTGGTTTATTTCAGCTGGTTTGTTTCAGCTGGTTTACTTCAGCTGGTTTATTGCAGCTGGTTAGCTTCAGCATGTTAGTTTCAGCTGGTTTGTCTCAGCTGGTTTGCTTCAGCTGGTTTACTTCAGCTGGTTTATTTCAGCTGGTTTGTTTCAGCTGGTTTGTCTCAGCTGGTTTACTTCAGCTGGTTTATTTCAGCTGGTTAGTTTCAGCTGGTTTGTCTCAGCTGGTTTGCATCAGCTGGTTTATTTCAGCTGGTTTATTTCAGATGGTTTGTTTCAGCTGGTTAGTTATAGCTGGTTAATTTCAGCTGGTTTATTTCAGCTGGTTTATTTCAGCTGGTTTGTTTGAGATGGTTTGTTTCAGATGGTTTGTTTCAGCTGGTTTGCTTCAGCTGGTTTATTTCAGCTGGTTAGTTTCAGCTGGTTTATTTCAGCTGGTTTGTTTCAGCTGGTTTGTTTCAGCTGGTTTATTTCAACTGGTTTATTTCAGCTGGTTTGTTTCAGCTGGTTTGTTTCAGCTGGTTTATTTGAGCTGGTTTGTTTCAGCTGGTTTGTCTCAGATGGTTTGCTTCCGCTGTTTTATTTCAGCTGGTTAGTTTCTGCTGGTTTATTTCAGCTGGTTTGTATGAGATGGTTTTTTTAAGATGGTTTGTTTCAGCTGGTTTATTTAAGCTAGTTTGTTTCAGATGATTTAATTCAGCTGGTTTGTTTCAGCTGGTTTAGTTCAGATGGTTTATTTCAGCTGGTTTGTTTCAGCTGGTTTGTTTCAGCTGGTTTGCTTCAGCTGGTTTGTTTCAGCTGGTTTATTTCAGATGGTTTGTTTGAGATGGTTTGTTTCAGATGGTTTGTTTCAGCTGGTTTATTTCAGCTGGTTTGACTACGATGGTTTGTTTCAGCTGGTTTGTTTCAGATGGTTTATTTCAGATGGTTTGTTTCAGCTGGTTTACTTCAGCTGGTTTGTTTCAAATGGTTTATTTCAGCTAGATAGTTTCAGCTGGTTTATTTCAGCAGGTTTATTTCAGCAGGTTTATTTCAGCTGGTTTGTGTCAGATGGTTTGTTTCAAATGGTTTATGTCAGCTGGTTTATATCAGCTGGTTTATTTCAGCTGGTTTGTTTCAGCCTGTTTATTTCAGCTGGTTTATTTCAGCTGGTCTGTTTCAGCTGGTTTATTTCAGTTGGTTTATTTAAACTGGTTTGTTTCAGATTGTTTGTTTCAGATGGTTTGTTTCATATGGTGTATTTCAGCTTGTTTGTTTCAGCTGGTTTGCTTCCGCTGGTTTATTTCAGCTAGTTAGTTTCAGCTGGTTTATTTCAGCAGGTTTATTTCAGCAGGTTTGTTTCAGCTGGTTTGTTTCAGCTGGTTTGTTTCAGATGGTTTGTTTCAGCTGGTTTATTCAGCTGGTTTGTTTCAGCTGGTTAGTTTCAGCTGGTTGATTCAGCTGGTTTGCATCAGCTGGATTATTCAGCTGGTTTGTTTCAGGTGGTTAGTTTCAGCTGGTTGATTCAGCTGGTTTGTTTCAGCTGGTTGATTCAGCTGGTTTGTTTCAGCTGGTTTGTTTCAGCTGGTTGATTCAGCTGGTTTGCTTCAGCTGGATTATTCAGCTGGTTTGTTTCAGGTGGTTAGTTTCAGCTGGTTGATTCAGCTGGTTTGCTTCAGTTGGATTATTCAGCTGGATTGTTTCAGCTGGTTTGTTTCAGCTGGTTTGTTTCAGCTGGTTTATTTCAGCTGGTTTGTTTCAGTTGGTTTGTTTCAGCTGGTTTATTTCAGCTGATTTATTTCAGCTGGTTTGTTTCAGCTGGTTTGTCTCAGCTGGTTTATTTCAGCTGGATTGTTTCAGCTGGTTTATTTCAGCTGGTTTATTTCAGCTGATTAGTTTCAGCTGGTTTGTCTCAGCTGGTTTGCTTCAGCGGGTTTATTTCAGCTGGTTTGTTTCAGCTGGTTTACTTCAGCTGGTTTATTTCAGCTGGTTAGTTACAGCTGGTTAGTTTCAGCTGGTTTATTTCAGCTGGTTTATTTCAGCTGGTTTTTTTCAGCTGGTTTGTCTCAGCTGGTTTGCTTCAGCTGGTTTGTCTCAGCTGGTTTACTTCAGCTGGTTTATTTCAGCTGGTTAGTTTCAGATGGTTTATTTCAGCTGGTTTATTTCAGCTTGTTTGTTTCAGCTGGTTTGTCTCAGCTGGTTTGCTTCCGCTGGTTTATTTCAGCTGGTTAGTTTCAGCTGGTTTATTTCTGCTGGTTTATTTCAGCTGGTTTGTTTCAGCTGGTTTGTTTCAGCTGGTTTATTTCAACTGGTTTATTTCAGCTGGTTTGTTTCAGCTGGTTTGTTTCAGCTGGTTTATTTGAGCTGGTTTGTTTCAGCTGGTTTGTCTCAGATGGTTTGCTTCCGCTGTTTTATTTCAGCTGGTTAGTTTCAGCTGGTTTATTTCAGCTGGTTTGTATGAGATGGTTTTTTTAAGATGGTTTGTTTCAGCTGGTTTATTTAAGCTAGTTTGTTTCAGATGATTTAATTCAGCTGGTTTGTTTCAGCTGGTTTAGTTCAGATGGTTTATTTCAGCTGGTTTGTTTCAGCTGGTTTGTTTCAGCTGGTTTGCTTCAGCTGGTTTGTTTCAGCTGGTTTATTTCAGATGGTTTGTTTGAGATGGTTTGTTTCAGATGGTTTGTTTCAGCTGGTTTATTTCAGCTGGTTTGACTACGATGGTTTGTTTCAGCTGGTTTGTTTCAGATGGTTTATTTCAGATGGTTTGTTTCAGCTGGTTTACTTCAGCTGGTTTGTTTCAAATGGTTTATTTCAGCTAGATAGTTTCAGCTGGTTTATTTCAGCAGGTTTATTTCAGCAGGTTTATTTCAGCTGGTTTGTTTCAGCCTGTTTATTTCAGCTGGTTTATTTCAGCTGGTCTGTTTCAGCTGGTTTATTTCAGTTGGTTTATTTAAACTGGTTTGTTTCAGATTGTTTGTTTCAGATGGTTTGTTTCATATGGTGTATTTCAGCTTGTTTGTTTCAGCTGGTTTGCTTCTGCTGGTTTATTTCAGCTAGTTAGTTTCAGCTGGTTTATTTCAGCAGGTTTATTTCAGCAGGTTTGTTTCAGCTGGTTTGTTTCAGCTGGTTTGTTTCAGATGGTTTGTTTCAGCTGGTTTATTCAGCTGGTTTGTTTCAGCTGGTTAGTTTCAGCTGGTTGATTCAGCTGGTTTGCATCAGCTGGATTATTCAGCTGGTTTGTCTCAGGTGGTTAGTTTCAGCTGGTTGATTCAGCTGGTTTGTTTCAGCTGGTTGATTCAGCTGGTTTGTTTCAGCTGGTTTGTTTCAGCTGGTTGATTCAGCTGGTTTGCTTCAGCTGGATTATTCAGCTGGTTTGTTTCAGGTGGTTAGTTTCAGCTGGTTGATTCAGCTGGTTTGCTTCAGTTGGATTATTCAGCTGGATTGTTTCAGCTGGTTTGTTTCAGCTGGTTTGTTTCAGCTGGTTTGTTTCAGCTGGTTTATTTCAGCTGGTTTGTTTCAGCTGGTTTGTCTCAGATGGTTTGCTTCCGTTGTTTTATTTCAGCTGGTTAGTTTCAGCTGGTTTATTTCAGCTGGTTTGTATGAGATGGTTTTTTTAAGATGGTTTGTTTCAGCTGGTTTATTTCAGCTGGTTTGTTTCAGTTGGTTTGTTTCAGCTGGTTTATTTCAGCTGATTTATTTCAGCTGGTTTGTTTCAGCTGGTTTGTCTCAGCTGGTTTATTTCAGCTGGATTGTTTCAGCTGGTTAGTTTCAGCTGGTTTATTTCAGCTGGTTAGTTTCAGCTGGTTTGTCTCAGCTGGTTTGCTTCAGCGGGTTTATTTCAGCTGGTTTGTTTCAGCTGGTTTACTTCAGCTGGTTTATTTCAGCTGGTTAGTTACAGCTGGTTAGTTTCAGCTGGTTTATTTCAGCTGGTTTATTTCAGCTGGTTTTTTTCAGCTGGTTTGTCTCAGCTGGTTTGCTTCAGCTGGTTTGTCTCAGCTGGTTTACTTCAGCTGGTTTATTTCAGCTGGTTAGTTTCAGATGGTTTATTTCAGCTGGTTTATTTCAGCTTGTTTGTTTCAGCTGGTTTGTCTCAGCTGGTTTGCTTCCGCTGGTTTATTTCAGCTGGTTAGTTTCAGCTGGTTTGTCTCAGCTGGTTTGCATCAGCTGGTTTATTTCAGCTGGTTTGTTTCAGATGGTTTGTTTCAGCTGGTTTATTTCAGCTGATTTATTTCAGCTGGTTTGTTTCAGCTGGTTTGTCTCAGCTGGTTTATTTCAGCTGGATTGTTTCAGCTGGTTAGTTTCAGCTGGTTTATTTCAGCTGGTTAGTTTCAGCTGGTTTGTCTCAGCTGGTTTATTTCAGCTCGTTAGTTTCAGCTGGTTTGTTTCAGCTGGTTTACTTCAGCTGGTTTATTTCAGCTGGTTAGTTACAGCTGGTTAGTTTCAGCTGGTTTATTTCAGCTGGTTTATTTCAGCTGGTTTTTTTCAGCTGGTTTGTCTCAGCTGGTTTGCTTCAGCTGGTTTGTCTCAGCTGGTTTGCTTCAGCTGGTTTGTCTCAGCTGGTTAGTTTCAGCTGGTTTGTCTCAGCTGGTTTGCATCAGCTGGTTTATTTCAGCTGGTTTGTTTCAGATGGTTTGTTTCAGCTGGTTAGTTATAGCTGGTTAGTTTCAGCTGGTTTGTTTGGGATGGTTTGTTTCAGATGGTTTGTTTCAGCTGGTTTATTTAAACTGGTTAGTTTCAGATGGTTTGATTCAGCTGGTTTATTTCAGCTGGTTTGTTTCAGCTGGTTTGCTTCAGCTGGTTTATTTCAGCTCGTTAGTTTCAGCTGGTTTATTTCAGCTGGTTTGTTTCAGATGGTTTGTTTCAGATGGTTTATTTCAGCTGGTTTGTTTCAGATGGTTTGTTTCAGATGGTTTGTTTCAGATGGTTTGTTTTAGCTGGTTTATTTAAGCTGGTTTATTTCAGCTGGTTTATTTAAGATGGTTTATTTCAGCTGGTTAATTTAAGCTGGTTTGTTTCAGCTGGTTTATTTCAGCTGGTTTGTTTCAGCTGGTTTACTTCAGCTGGTTTATTTCAGATGGTTTGTTTCAGTTGGTTTATTTAAACTGGTTTGTTTCAGATGGTTTGTTTCAGATGGTTTATTTCAGCTAGATAGTTTCAGCTGGTTTATTTCAGCAGGTTTATTTCAGCAGGTTTATTTCAGCTGGTTTGTGTCAGATGGTTTGTTTCAAACGTTTATGTCAGCTGGTTTATTTCAGCTGGTTTATTTCAGCTGGTTTGTTTCAGCTGGTTTATTTCAGCTGGTTTGTTTCAGCTGGTTTATTTCAGTTGGTTTATTTAAACTGGTTTGTTTCAGATGGTTTGTTTCAGATGGTTTGTTTCATATGGTTTATTTCAGCTGGTTTGTTTCGACTGGTTTGCTTCCGCTGGTTTATTTCAGCTAGTTAGTTTCAGCTGGTTTATTTCAGCAGGTTTGTTTCAGCTGGTTTGTTTCAGATGGTTTGTTTCAGCTGGATTATTCAGCTGGTTTGTTTCAGGTGGTTAGTTTCAGCTGGTTGATTCAGCTGGTTTGCTTCAGTTGGATTATTCAGCTGGATTGTTTCAGCTGGCTTGTTTCAGCTGGTTTGTTTCAGCTGGTTTGTTTCAGTTGGCTTATTTCAGCTGGTTTCGTTCAGATGGATTATTCAGCTGGTTTGTTTCAGATGGTTTGTTTGAGATGGTTTATTTCAGATGATTTGTTTCAGCTGGTTTGTTTCAGATGTTTTGTTTCAGATGGTTTATTTCAGATTGTTTATTTCAGATGGTTTGTTTCAGCTGGTTTGGTTCAGATTGTTTGTTTCAGCTGGTTTGTTTCAGATGGTTTGTTTCAGCTGGTTTGTTTCAGCTGGTTTATTTCAGCTGGTTCATTTAAGCTGGTTTGTTTCAGATGATTTAATTCAGCTGGTTTGTTTCAGCTGGTTTACTTCAGATGGTTTATTTCAGCTGGTTTGTTTCAGCTGGTTTGTTTCAGCTGGTTTGCTTCAGCTGGTTTGTTTCAGCTGGTTTATTTCAGCTGGTTTGTTTGAGATGGTTTGTTTCTGATGGTTTGTTTCAGCTTGTTTATTTCAGCTGGTTTGATTAAGATGGTTTGTTTCAGCTTGTTTATTTCAGCTGGTTTGTTTGAGATGGTTTGTTTCTGATGGTTTGTTTCAGCTTGTTTGTTTCAGCTGGATTATTCAGGTGGTTAGTTTCAGCTGGTTGATTCAGCTGGTTTGCTTCAGTTGGATTGTTTCAGCTGGTTTGTTTCAGCTGGTTTGTTTCAGCTGGTTTGTTTCAGCTGGCTTATTTCAGCTGGTTTCGTTCAGGTGGATTATTCAGAGAGATTATTCAGCTGGTTTGTTTCAGATGGTTTGTTTGAGATGGTTTATTTCAGATGGTTTGTTTCAGCTGGTTTGTTTCAGATGTTTTGTTTCAGATGGTTTATTTCAGATTGTTTATTTCAGATGGTTTGTTTCAGCTGGTTTGGTTCAGCTGGTTTGTTTCAGCTGGTTTGTTTCAGATGGTTTGTTTCAGCTGGTTTGTTTCAGCTGGTTTATTTCAGCTGGTTTATTTAAGCTGGTTTGTTTCAGATGGTTGGTTTCAGCTGGTTTATTCAGATGGTTTGCTTCCGCTGATTTATTTCAGCTGGTTAGTTTCAGCTGGTTTATTTCAGCTGGTTTGTATGAGATGGTTTTTTTAAGATGGTTTGTTTCAGCTGGTTTATTTAAGCTGGTTTGTTTCAGATGGTTTCTTTCAGCTGGTTTATTTAAGCTAGTTTGTTTCAGATGATTTAATTCAGCTGGTTTGTTTCAGCTGGTTTACTTCAGATGGTTTATTTCAGCTGGTTAGTTTCAGATGGTTTGTTTCAGATGGTTTGTTTCAGCTTGTTTGTTTCAGCTGGATTATTCAGGTGGTTAGTTTCAGCTGGTTGATTCAGCTGGTTTGCTTCAGTTGGATTATTCAGCTGGATTGTTTCAGCTGGTTTGTTTCAGCTGGCTTATTTCAGCTGGTTTCGTTCAGGTGGATTATTCAGATGGATTATTCAGCTGGTTTGTTTCAGATGGTTTGTTTGAGATGGTTTATTTCAGATGGTTTGTTTCAGCTGGTTTGTTTCAGATGTTTTGTTTCAGATGGTTTATTTCAGATTGTTTATTTCAGATGGTTTGTTTCAGCTGGTTTGGTTCAGCTGGTTTGTTTCAGCTGGTTTGTTTCAGATGGTTTATTTCAGATGGTTTGTTTCAGCTGGTTTGTTTCAGATGTTTTGTTTCAGATGGTTTATTTCAGATTGTTTATTTCAGATGGTTTGTTTCAGCTGGTTTGGTTCAGCTGGTTTGTTTCAGCTGGTTTGTTTCAGATGGTTTGTTTCAGCTGGTTTGTTTCAGCTGGTTTATTTCAGCTGGTTTATTTAAGCTGGTTTGTTTCAGATGGTTGGTTTCAGCTGGTTTATTCAGATGGTTTGCTTCCGCTGATTTATTTCAGCTGGTTAGTTTCAGCTGGTTTATTTCAGCTGGTTTGTATGAGATGGTTTTTTTAAGATGGTTTGTTTCAGCTGGTTTATTTAAGCTGGTTTGTTTCAGATGGTTTCTTTCAGCTGGTTTATTTAAGCTAGTTTGTTTCAGATGATTTAATTCAGCTGGTTTGTTTCAGCTGGTTTACTTCAGATGGTTTATTTCAGCTGGTTAGTTTCAGATGGTTAGTTTCAGATGGTTTGTTTCAGATGGTTTGTTTCAGCTTGTTTGTTTCAGCTGGATTATTCAGGTGGTTAGTTTCAGCTGGTTGATTCAGCTGGTTTGCTTCAGTTGGATTATTCAGCTGGATTGTTTCAGCTGGTTTGTTTCAGCTGGCTTATTTCAGCTGGTTTCGTTCAGGTGGATTATTCAGATGGATTATTCAGCTGGTTTGTTTCAGATGGTTTGTTTGAGATGGTTTATTTCAGATGGTTTGTTTCAGCTGGTTTGTTTCAGATGTTTTGTTTCAGATGGTTTATTTCAGATGGTTTATTTCAGATGGTTTGTTTCAGCTGGTTTGGTTCAGCTGGTTTGTTTCAGCTGGTTTGTTTCAGATGGTTTGTTTCAGCTGGTTTGTTTCAGCTGGTTTATTTCAGCTGGTTTATTTAAGCTGGTTTGTTTCAGATGGTTGGTTTCAGCTGGTTTATTCAGATGGTTTGCTTCCGCTGATTTATTTCAGCTGGTTAGTTTCAGCTGGTTTATTTCAGCTGGTTTGTATGAGAGAGTTTTTTTAAGATGGTTTGTTTCAGCTGGTTTATTTAAGCTGGTTTGTTTCAGATGGTTTCTTTCAGCTGGTTTATTTAAGCTAGTTTGTTTCAGATGATTTAATTCAGCTGGTTTGTTTCAGCTGGTTTACTTCAGCTGGTTTATTTCAGCTGGTTTGTTTGAGATGGTTTGTTTCAGATGGTTTGTTTCAGCTGGTTTATTTCAGCTGGTTTGATTAAGATGGTTTGTTTCAGCTGGTTTGTTTCAGATGGTTTATTTCAGATGGTTTGTTTCAGCTGATTTACTTCAGCTGGTTTGTTTCAAATGGTTTATTTCAGCTAGATAGTTTCAGCTGGTTTATTTCAGCAGGTTTATATCAGCAGGTTTATTTCAGCTGGTTTGTGTCAGATGGTTTGTTTCAAATGGTTTATGTCAGCTGGTTTGTTTCAGCTGGTTTGTTTCAGATGGTTTGTTTCAGCTGGTTTATTTCAGCTGGTTTGTTTCAGCTGGTTTATTTCAGCTGGTTTGATTAAGATGGTTTGTTTCAGCTGGGTTGTTTCAGATGGTTTATTTCAGATGGTTTGTTTCAGCTGGTTTACTTCAGCTGGTTTGTTTCAAATGGTTTATTTCAGCTAGATAGTTTCAGCTGGATTATTTCAGCAGGTTTATTTCAACAGGTTTATTTCAGCTGGTTTGTGTCAGATAGTTTGTTTCAAATGGTTTATGTCAGCTGGTTTGTTTCAGCTGGTTTGCTTCCGCTGGTTTATTTCAGCTAGTTAGTTTCAGCTGGTTTATTTCAGCAGGTTTGTTTCAGCTGGTTTGTTTCAGATGGTTTGTTTCAGCTGGTTTGTCTCAGCTGGTTTGTTTCAGATGGTTTATTTCAGATGGTTAGTTTCAGCTGGTTGATTCAGCTGGTTTGCTTCAGATGGATTATTCAGCGGGTTTTTTTTCAGCTGGTTTGTTTCAGCTGGCTTATTTCAGCTGGTTTATTCAGCTGGATTGTTTCAGCTGGTTTGTTTCAGATGGTGTATTTCAGTTGGTTTGTTTCAGCTGGTTTATTTCAGCTGGTTTGTTTCAGCTGGTTTGCTTCAGCTGGTTTATTTCAGCTGGTTTGTTTCAGATGGTTTGTTTCAGATGGTTTATTTCAGCTAGTTTGATTCAGATGGTTTGTTTCAGATGGTTTGTTTCAGATGGTGTGTTTCAGCTGGTTTATTTAAGCTGGTTAGTTTCAGCTGGTTTGTTTCAGATGGTTTGTTTCAGCTAGTTAGTTTCAGCTGGTTTATTTCAGCTAGTTTGATTCAGATGGTTTGTTTCAGATGGTTTGTTTCAGATGGTGTGTTTCAGCTGGTTTATTTAAGCTGGTTAGTTTCAGCTGGTTTGTTTCAGATGGTTTGTTTCAGCTAGTTAGTTTCAGCTGGTTTATTTCAGCAGGTTTATTTCAGCAGGTTTGTTTCAGATGGTTTGTTTCAGATGGTTTGTTTCAAATGGTTTGTTTCAGCTTGATTGTTTCAGTTGGATTATTCAGGTGGTTAGTTTCAGATGGTTGATTCAGCTGGTTTGCTTCAGTTGGATTGTTCAGCTGGTTTGTTTCAGCTGGTTTGTTTCAGCTGGTTTGTTTCAGCTGGCTTATTTCAGCTGGTTTCGTTCAGGTGGATTATTCAGATGGATTATTCAGCTGGTTTGTTTCAGATGGTTTGTTTCAAATGGTTTATGTCAGCTGGTTTGTTTCAGCTGGTTTGTTTCAGATGGTTTGTTTCAGCTGGTTTATTTCAGCTGGTTTGTTTCAGCTGGTTTATTTCAGCTGGTTTGATTAAGATGGTTTGTTTCAGCTGGGTTGTTTCAGATGGTTTATTTCAGATGGTTTGTTTCAGCTGGTTTACTTCAGCTGGTTTGTTTCAAATGGTTTATTTCAGCTAGATAGTTTCAGCTGGATTATTTCAGCAGGTTTATTTCAACAGGTTTATTTCAGCTGGTTTGTGTCAGATAGTTTGTTTCAAATGGTTTATGTCAGCTGGTTTGTTTCAGCTGGTTTGCTTCCGCTGGTTTATTTCAGCTAGTTAGTTTCAGCTGGTTTATTTCAGCAGGTTTGTTTCAGCTGGTTTGTTTCAGATGGTTTGTTTCAGCTGGTTTGTTTCAGCTGGTTTATTCAGCTGGTTTGTTTCAGTTGGTTAGTTTCAGCTGGTTGATTCAGCTGGTTTGCTTCAGATGGATTATTCAGCGGGTTTTTTTTCAGCTGGTTTGTTTCAGCTGGCTTATTTCAGCTGGTTTATTCAGCTGGATTGTTTCAGCTGGTTTGTTTCAGATGGTGTATTTCAGTTGGTTTGTTTCAGCTGGTTTATTTCAGCTGGTTTGTTTCAGCTGGTTTGCTTCAGCTGGTTTATTTCAGCTGGTTTGTTTCAGATGGTTTGTTTCAGATGGTTTATTTCAGCTAGTTTGATTCAGATGGTTTGTTTCAGATGGTTTGTTTCAGATGGTGTGTTTCAGCTGGTTTATTTAAGCTGGTTAGTTTCAGCTGGTTTGTTTCAGATGGTTTGTTTCAGCTAGTTAGTTTCAGCTGGTTTATTTCAGCTAGTTTGATTCAGATGGTTTGTTTCAGATGGTTTGTTTCAGATGGTGTGTTTCAGCTGGTTTATTTAAGCTGGTTAGTTTCAGCTGGTTTGTTTCAGATGGTTTGTTTCAGCTAGTTAGTTTCAGCTGGTTTATTTCAGCAGGTTTATTTCAGCAGGTTTGTTTCAGATGGTTTGTTTCAGATGGTTTGTTTCAAATGGTTTGTTTCAGCTTGATTGTTTCAGTTGGATTATTCAGGTGGTTAGTTTCAGCTGGTTGATTCAGCTGGTTTGCTTCAGTTGGATTGTTCAGCTGGTTTGTTTCAGCTGGTTTGTTTCAGCTGGTTTGTTTCAGCTGGCTTATTTCAGCTGGTTTCGTTCAGGTGGATTATTCAGATGGATTATTCAGCTGGTTTGTTTCAGATGGTTTGTTTGAGATGGTTTATTTCAGATGGTTTGTTTCAGATGTTTTGTTTCAGATGGTTTATTTCAGATTGTTTATTTCAGATGGTTTGTTTCAGCTGGTTTGGTTCAGCTGGTTTGTTTCAGCTGGTTTGTTTCAGCTGGTTTATTTCAGCTGGTTTATTTAAGCTGGTTTGTTTCAGATGGTTGGTTTCAGCTGGTTTATTCAGATGGTTTGCTTCCGCTGATTTATTTCAGCTGGTTAGTTTCAGCTGGTTTATTTCAGCTGGTTTGTATGAGATGGTTTTTTTAAGATGGTTTGTTTCAGCTGGTTTATTTAAGCTGGTTTGTTTCAGATGGTTTCTTTCAGCTGGTTTATTTAAGCTAGTTTGTTTCAGATGATTTAATTCAGCTGGTTTGTTTCAGCTGGTTTACTTCAGATGGTTTATTTCAGCTGGTTTGTTTCAGCTGGTTTACTTCAGATGGTTTATTTCAGCTGGTTTGTTTCAGATGGTTTGTTTCAGATGATTTAATTCAGCTGGTTTGTTTCAGCTGGTTTACTTCAGCTGGTTTGTTTCAAATGGTTTATTTCAGCTAGATAGTTTCAGCTGGTTTATTTCAGCAGGTTTATTTCAACAGGTTTATGTCAGATGGTTTGTTTCAAATGGTTTATGTCAGCTGGTTTATTTAAACTGGTTTGTTTCAGATGTTTTTTTTCAGATGGTTTGTTTCATATGGTTTATTTCAGCTGGTTTGTTTCAGCTGGTTTGCTTCCGCTGGTTTATTTCAGCTAGTTAGTTTCAGCTGGTTTATTTCAGCAGGTTTATTTCAGCAGGTTTGTTTCAGCTGGTTTGTTTCAGATGGTTTGTTTCAGATGGTTTGTTTCAGCTGGTTTGTTTCAGCTGGTTTATTCAGCTGGTTTGTTTCAGTTGGTTAGTTTCAGCTGGTTCATTCAGCTGGTTTGCTTCAGATGGATTATTCAGCTGGTTCGTTTCAGCTGGTTTGTTTCAGCTGGCTTATTTCAACTGGTTTGTTTCAGCTGGTTTGTTTCACCTGGTTTGCTTCCGCTGGTTTATTTCAGCTAGTTAGTTTCAGCTGGTTTATTTCAGCAGGTTTATTTCAGCAGGTTTGTTTCAGCTGGTTTGTATGAGATGGTTTTTTTAAGATGGTTTGTTTCAGCTGGTTTATTTAAGCTGGTTTGTTTCAGATGGTTTCTTTCAGCTGGTTTATTTAAGCTAGTTTGTTTCAGATGATTTAATTCAGCTGGTTTGTTTCAGCTGGTTTACTTCAGATGGTTTATTTCAGCTGGTTTGTTTCAGATGGTTTGTTTCAGATGGTTTGTTTCAGATGGTTTGTTTCAGCTGGATTATTCAGGTGGTTAGTTTCAGCTGGTTGATTCAGCTGGTTTGCTTCAGTTGGATTATTCAGCTGGATTGTTTCAGCTGGTTTGTTTCAGCTGGTTTGTTTCAGCTGGCTTATTTCAGCTGGTTTCGTTCAGGTGGATTATTCAGATGGATTATTCAGCTGGTTTGTTTCAGATGGTTTGTTTGAGATGGTTTTTTCAGATGGTTTGTTTCAGCTGGTTTGTTTCAGATGTTTTGTTTCAGATGGTTTATTTCAGATTGTTTATTTCAGATGGTTTGTTTCAGCTGGTTTGGTTCAGCTGGTTTGTTTCAGCTGGTTTGTTTCAGATGGTTTGTTTCAGCTGGTTTGTTTCAGTTGGTTTATTTCAGCTGGTTTATTTAAGCTGGTTTGTTTCAGATGGTTGGTTTCAGCTGGTTTATTCAGATGGTTTGCTTCCGCTGATTTATTTCAGCTGGTTAGTTTCAGCTGGTTTATTTCAGCTGGTTTGTATGAGATGGTTTTTTTAAGATGGTTTGTTTCAGCTGGTTTATTTAAGCTGGTTTGTTTCAGATGGTTTCTTTCAGCTGGTTTATTTAAGCTAGTTTGTTTCAGATGATTTAATTCAGCTGGTTTGTTTCAGCTGGTTTACTTCAGATGGTTTATTTCAGCTGGTTTGTTTCAGATGGTTTGTTTCAGATGGTTTGTTTCAGCTGGTTTATTTCAGCTGGTTTGATTAAGATGGTTTGTTTCAGCTGGTTTGTTTCAGATGGTTTATTTCAGATGGTTTGTTTCAGCTGGTTTACTTCAGCTGGTTTGTTTCAAATGGTTTATTTCAGCTAGATAGTTTCAGCTGGTTTATTTCAGCAGGTTTATATCAGCAGGTTTATTTCAGCTGGTTTGTGTCAGATGGTTTGTTTCAAATGGTTTATGTCAGCTGGTTTATTTCAGCTGGTTTGTTTCAGCTGGTTTGTTTCAGCTGGTTTATTTCAGCTGGTTTATTCAGCTGGTTTGTTTCAGCTGGTTAGTTTCAGCTGGTTGATTCAGATGGATTATTCAGCTGGTTTGTTTCAGCTGGTTTGTTTCAGCAGGCTTATTTCAACTGGTTTCGTTCAGATGGATTATTCAGATGGTTTATTCAGCTGGATTGTTTCAGCTGGTTTGTTTCAGATGGTTTATTTCAGATGGTTTGTTTCAGCTGGTTTATTTCAGATGGTTTGTTTCAGCTGGTTTATTTCAGCAGGTTTATTTTAGCAGGTTTATTTCAGCTGGTTTGTGTCAGATGGTTTGTTTCAAATGGTTTATTTCAGCTGGTTTATTTCACCTGGTTTATTTCAGCTGGTTTGTTTCAGCTGGTTTATTTCAGCTGGTTTGTTTCAGCTGGTTTATTTCAGTTGTTTTATTTAAACTGGTTTGTTTCAGATGGTTTGTTTCAGATCGTTTGTTTCATATGGTTTATTTCAGCTAGTTAGTTTCAGCTGGTTTATTTCAGCAGGTTAGTTTCAGCTGGTTTGTTTCAGATGGTTTGTTTCAGCTGGTTTATTCAGCTGGTTGATTCAGCTGGTTTGCTTCAGCTGGATTATTCAGCTGGTTTGTTTCAGGTGGTTAGTTTCAGCTGGTTGATTCAGCTGGTTGGATTATTCAGCTGGATTGTTTCAGCTGGTTTGTTTCAGCTGGTTTGCTTCAGCTGGTTTGTATGAGAGAGTTTTTTTAAGATGGTTTGTTTCAGCTGGTTTATTTAAGCTGGTTTGTTTCAGATGGTTTCTTTCAGCTGGTTTATTTAAGCTAGTTTGTTTCAGATGATTTAATTCAGCTGGTTTGTTTCAGCTGGTTTACTTCAGATGGTTTATTTCAGCTGGTTTGTTTCAGCTGGTTTGCTTCAGCTGGTTTGTTTCAGGTGGTTTATTTCAGCTGGTTTGTTTGAGATGGTTTGTTTCAGATGGTTTGTTTCAGCTGGTTTATTTCAGCTGGTTTGACTAAGATGGTTTGTTTCATTTGGTTTGTTTCAGATGGTTTATTTCAGATGGTTTGTTTCAGCTGGTTTACTTCAGCTGGTTTGTTTCAAATGGTTTATTTCAGCTAGATAGTTTCAGCTGGTTTATTTCAGCAGGTTTATATCAGCAGGTTTATTTCAGCTGGTTTGTGTCAGATGGTTTGTTTCAAATGGTTTATGTCAGCTGGTTTCTTTCAGCTGGTTTATTTCAGCTGGTTTATTTCAGCTGGTTTATTTCAGCTGGTTTATTTCAGCTGGTTTGTTTCAGCTGGTTTATTTCAGTTGGTTTATTTAAACTGGTTTGTTTCAGATGGTTTGTTTCAGATGGTTTGTTTCAGCTGGTTTGTTTCAGCTGGTTTGCTTCCGCAGGTTTATTTCAGCTGGTTTGTGTCAGATGGTTTGTTTCAAATGGTTTATGTCAGCTGGTTTCTTTCAGCTGGTTTATTTCAGCTGGTTTATTTCAGCTGGTTTATTTCAGCTGGTTTATTTCAGCTGGTTTGTTTCAGCTGGTTTATTTCAGTTGGTTTATTTAAACTGGTTTGTTTCAGATGGTTTGTTTCAGATGGTTTGTTTCAGCTGGTTTGTTTCAGCTGGTTTGCTTCCGCTGGTTTATTTCAGCTAGTTTGTTTCAGCTGGTTTGTTTCAGCTGGTTTGTTTCAGCTGGTTTATTCAGCTGGTTAGTTTCAGCTGGTTGATTCAGCTGGTTTGCTTCAGATGGATTATTCAGCTGGTTTGTTTCAGCTGGTTTGTTTCAGCTGGCTTATTTCAACTGGTTTCGTTCAGATGGATTATTCAGATGGTTTATTCAGCTGGATTGTCTCAGCTGGTTTGTTTCAGATGGTTTATTTCAGATGGTTTGTTTCAGCTGGTTTATTTCAGATGGTTTATTTCAGATGGTTTGTTTCAGCTGGTTTGGTTCAGGTGGTTTCTTTCAGCTGGTTTGTTTCAGATGGTTTGTTTCAGCTGGTTCATTTCAGCTGGTTTGTTTCAGCTGGTTTATTTCAGCTGGTTTATTTCAGATGGTTTGTTTCAGCTGGTTTGTTTCAGCTGGTTTATTTCAGCTGGTTTGTTTCAGATGGTTTGTTTCAGATGTGTTTTTTTTCAGCTGGTTTGCTTCAGCTGGTTTATTTCAGCTGCTTTGTTTGAGATGGTTTGTTTCAGCTTGTTTGTTTCAGATGGTTTATTTCAGCTGGTTTGTTTCAGCTGGTTTGTTTCAGCTGGTTTGTTTCAGCTGGTTTGTTTCAGCTGGTTAGTTTCAGCTGGTTTATTTCAGCTGGTTTGTTTCAAATGGTTTATTTCAGCGGGTTTGTTTCAGCTGGTTTGCTTCAGATGGTTTGTTTCAGATGGTTTGTTTCAGCTGGTTTATTTAAGCTGGTTTGGTTCAGATGGTTTGTTTCAGCTGGTTTATTTAAGCTGGTTTCTTTCAGCTGGTTTGTTTCATCTGGTTTGGTTCAGATGGTTTATTCAGCTGGTTTCTTTCAGCTGGTTTGTTTCAGCTGGTTTGTTTCAGCTGGTTTGTCTCAGATGGATTATTCAGCTGGTTTGTTTCAGATGGTTTATTTCAGATGGTTTATTTCAGATGGTTTATTTCAGATGGTTTGTTTCAGCTGGTTTATTCAGCTGGTTTGGTTCAGATGATTTGTTTCAACTGGCTTTTTTCAGCAGGTTTATTTCATCTGGTTTATTTCAGCTGGTTTGTCTCAGCTGGTTTGTTCAGCTGGTTTGGTTCAGCTGGTTTGTTTCAGATGGTTTGTTTCAGATGTGTTTTTTTTCAGCTGGTTTGCTTCAGCTGGTTTATTTCAGCTGTTTTGTTTGAGATGGTTTGTTTCAGCTTGTTTGTTTCAGATGGTTTATTTCAGCTGGTTTGTTTCAGCTGGTTTGTTTCAGCTGGTTTGTTTCAGCTGGTTTGTTTCAGCTGGTTAGTTTCAGCTGGTTAGTTTCAGCTGGTTTGTTTCAGATGGTTTGTTTCAGCTGGTTTATTTCAGCTGGTTTATTTCAGCTGGTTTGTTTCAGATGGTTTGTTTCAGCTGGTTTGTTTCAGCTGGTTTGTTTCAGATGGTTTGTTTCAGATGGTTTGTTTCAGATGGTTTGTTTCAGCTGGTTTATTTAAGCTGGTTTCTTTCAGCTGGTTTGTTTAAGCTGGTTTGGTTCAGATGGTTTATTCAGCTGGTTTCTTTCAGCTGGTTTCTTTCAGCTGGTTTCTTTCAGCTGGTTTGTTTAAGCTGGTTTGGTTCAGATGGTTTATTCAGCTGGTTTATTTCAGCTGGTTTGTTTGAGATGGTTTGTTTCAGCTGGTTTATTTCAGCTGGTTTGACTAAGATGGTTTGTTTCATTTGGTTTGTTTCAGATGGTTTATTTCAGATGGTTTGTTTCAGCTGGTTTACTTCAGCTGGTTTGTTTCAAATGGTTTATTTCAGCTAGATAGTTTCAGCTGGTTTGTTTCAGCTGGTTTATTTCAGCTGGTTTGTTTCAGCTGGTTTATTTCAGTTGTTTTATTTAAACTGGTTTGTTTCAGATGGTTTGTTTCAGATGGTTTGTTTCATATGGTTTATTTCAGCTAGTTAGTTTCAGCTGGTTTATTTCAGCAGGTTAGTTTCAGCTGGTTTGTTTCAGATGGTTTGTTTCAGCTGGTTTATTCAGCTGGTTTGTTTCAGCTGGTTTGTTTCAGCTGGTTGATTCAGCTGGTTTGCTTCAGCTGGATTATTCAGCTGGTTTGTTTCAGGTGGTTAGTTTCAGCTGGTTGATTCAGCTGGTTGGATTATTCAGCTGGATTGTTTCAGCTGGTTTGTTTCAGCTGGTTTGCTTCAGCTGGTTTGTATGAGAGAGTTTTTTTAAGATGGTTTGTTTCAGCTGGTTTATTTAAGCTGGTTTGTTTCAGATGGTTTCTTTCAGCTGGTTTATTTAAGCTAGTTTGTTTCAGATGATTTAATTCAGCTGGTTTGTTTCAGCTGGTTTACTTCAGATGGTTTATTTCAGCTGGTTTGTTTCAGCTGGTTTGCTTCAGCTGGTTTGTTTCAGGTGGTTTATTTCAGCTGGTTTGTTTGAGATGGTTTGTTTCAGATGGTTTGTTTCAGCTGGTTTATTTCAGCTGGTTTGACTAAGATGGTTTGTTTCATTTGGTTTGTTTCAGATGGTTTATTTCAGATGGTTTGTTTCAGCTGGTTTACTTCAGCTGGTTTGTTTCAAATGGTTTATTTCAGCTAGATAGTTTCAGCTGGTTTATTTCAGCAGGTTTATATCAGCAGGTTTATTTCAGCTGGTTTGTGTCAGATGGTTTGTTTCAAATGGTTTATGTCAGCTGGTTTCTTTCAGCTGGTTTATTTCAGCTGGTTTATTTCAGCTGGTTTATTTCAGCTGGTTTATTTCAGCTGGTTTGTTTCAGCTGGTTTATTTCAGTTGGTTTATTTAAACTGGTTTGTTTCAGATGGTTTGTTTCAGATGGTTTGTTTCAGCTGGTTTGTTTCAGCTGGTTTGCTTCCGCTGGTTTATTTCAGCTAGTTAGTTTCAGCTGGTTTATTTCAGCAGGTTTTTTTCAGCAGGTTTGTTTCAGCTGGTTTGTTTCAGCTGGTTTGTTTCAGCTGGTTTATTCAGCTGGTTAGTTTCAGCTGGTTGATTCAGCTGGTTTGCTTCAGATGGATTATTCAGCTGGTTTGTTTCAGCTGGTTTGTTTCAGCTGGCTTATTTCAACTGGTTTCGTTCAGATGGATTATTCAGATGGTTTATTCAGCTGGATTGTCTCAGCTGGTTTGTTTCAGATGGTTTATTTCAGATGGTTTGTTTCAGCTGGTTTATTTCAGATGGTTTATTTCAGATGGTTTGTTTCAGCTGGTTTGGTTCAGGTGGTTTCTTTCAGCTGGTTTGTTTCAGATGGTTTGTTTCAGCTGGTTCATTTCAGCTGGTTTGTTTCAGCTGGTTTATTTCAGCTGGTTTATTTCAGATGGTTTGTTTCAGCTGGTTTGTTTCAGCTGGTTTATTTCAGCTGGTTTGTTTCAGATGGTTTGTTTCAGATGTGTTTTTTTTCAGCTGGTTTGCTTCAGCTGGTTTATTTCAGCTGCTTTGTTTGAGATGGTTTGTTTCAGCTTGTTTGTTTCAGATGGTTTATTTCAGCTGGTTTGTTTCAGCTGGTTTGTTTCAGCTGGTTTGTTTCAGCTGGTTTGTTTCAGCTGGTTAGTTTCAGCTGGTTTATTTCAGCTGGTTTGTTTCAAATGGTTTATTTCAGCGGGTTTGTTTCAGCTGGTTTGCTTCAGATGGTTTGTTTCAGATGGTTTGTTTCAGCTGGTTTATTTAAGCTGGTTTGGTTCAGATGGTTTGTTTCAGCTGGTTTATTTAAGCTGGTTTCTTTCAGCTGGTTTGTTTCATCTGGTTTGGTTCAGATGGTTTATTCAGCTGGTTTCTTTCAGCTGGTTTGTTTCAGCTGGTTTGTTTCAGCTGGTTTGTCTCAGATGGATTATTCAGCTGGTTTGTTTCAGATGGTTTATTTCAGATGGTTTATTTCAGATGGTTTATTTCAGATGGTTTGTTTCAGCTGGTTTATTCAGCTGGTTTGGTTCAGATGATTTGTTTCAACTGGCTTTTTTCAGCAGGTTTATTTCATCTGGTTTATTTCAGCTGGTTTGTCTCAGCTGGTTTGTTCAGCTGGTTTGGTTCAGCTGGTTTGTTTCAGATGGTTTGTTTCAGATGTGTTTTTTTTCAGCTGGTTTGCTTCAGCTGGTTTATTTCAGCTGTTTTGTTTGAGATGGTTTGTTTCAGCTTGTTTGTTTCAGATGGTTTATTTCAGCTGGTTTGTTTCAGCTGGTTTGTTTCAGCTGGTTTGTTTCAGCTGGTTTGTTTCAGCTGGTTAGTTTCAGCTGGTTAGTTTCAGCTGGTTTGTTTCAGATGGTTTGTTTCAGCTGGTTTATTTCAGCTGGTTTATTTCAGCTGGTTTGTTTCAGATGGTTTGTTTCAGCTGGTTTGTTTCAGCTGGTTTGTTTCAGATGGTTTGTTTCAGATGGTTTGTTTCAGCTGGTTTATTTAAGCTGGTTTCTTTCAGCTGGTTTGTTTAAGCTGGTTTGGTTCAGATGGTTTATTCAGCTGGTTTCTTTCAGCTGGTTTCTTTCAGCTGGTTTCTTTCAGCTGGTTTGTTTAAGCTGGTTTGGTTCAGATGGTTTATTCAGCTGGTTTATTTCAGCTGGTTTGTTTGAGATGGTTTGTTTCAGCTGGTTTATTTCAGCTGGTTTGACTAAGATGGTTTGTTTCATTTGGTTTGTTTCAGATGGTTTATTTCAGATGGTTTGTTTCAGCTGGTTTACTTCAGCTGGTTTGTTTCAAATGGTTTATTTCAGCTAGATAGTTTCAGCTGGTTTATTTCAGCAGGTTTATTTCAGCTGGTTTGTGTCAGATGGTTTGTTTCAAATGGTTTATGTCAGCTGGTTTCTTTCAGCTGGTTTATTTCAGCTGGTTTATTTCAGCTGGTTTGTTTCAGCTGGTTTGTTTCAGCTGGTTTATTTCAGCTGGTTTGTTTCAGCTGGTTTATTTCAGTTGGTTTATTTAAACTGGTTTGTTTCAGATGGTTTGTTTCAGATGGTTTGTTTCAGCTGGTTTGTTTCAGCTGGTTTGCTTCCGCTGGTTTATTTCAGCTAGTTAGTTTCAGCTGGTTTATTTCAGCAGGTTTTTTTCAGCAGGTTTGTTTCAGCTGGTTTGTTTCAGATGGTTTGTTTCAGCTGGTTTGTTTCAGCTGGTTTATTCAGCTGGTTTGTTTCAGCTGGTTAGTTTCAGCTGGTTGATTCAGCTGGTTTGCTTCAGATGGATTATTCAGCTGGTTTGTTTCAGCTGGTTTGTTTCAGCTGGCTTATTTCAACTGGTTTCGTTCAGATGGATTATTCAGATGGTTTATTCAGCTGGATTGTTTCAGCTGGTTTGTTTCAGATGGTTTATTTCAGATGGTTTGTTTCAGATGTGTTTTTTTTCAGCTGGTTTGCTTCAGCTGGTTTATTTCAGCTGCTTTGTTTGAGATGGTTTGTTTCAGCTTGTTTGTTTCAGATGGTTTATTTCAGCTGGTTTATTTCAGCTGGTTTGTTTCAGCTGGTTTGTTTCAGCTGGTTTGTTTCAGCTGGTTAGTTTCAGCTGGTTTATTTCAGCTGGTTTGTTTCAAATGGTTTATTTTAGCGGGTTTGTTTCAGCTGGTTTGCTTCAGCTGGTTTGTTTCAGATGGTTAGTTTCAGCTGGTTTGTTTCAGATGGTTTGTTTCAGCTGGTTTATTTAAGCTGGTTTCTTTCAGCTGGTTTGTTTCATCTGGTTTGGTTCAGATGGTTTATTCAGCTGGTTTCTTTCAGCTGGTTTGTTTCAGCTGGTTTGTTTCAGCTGGTTTGTCTCAGATGGATTATTCAGCTGGTTTGTTTCAGATGGTTTATCTCAGATGGTTTATTTCAGCTGGTTTGTTTGAGATGGTTTGTTTCAGATGGTTTGTTTCAGCTGGTTTATTTCAGCTGGTTTGACTAAGATGGTTTGTTTCATTTGGTTTGTTTCAGATGGTTTATTTCAGATGGTTTGTTTCAGCTGGTTTACTTCAGCTGGTTTGTTTCAAATGGTTTATTTCAGCTAGATAGTTTCAGCTGGTTTATTTCAGCAGGTTTATATCAGCAGGTTTCTTTCAGCTGGTTTGTGTCAGCTGGTTTGTTTCAGCTGGTTTGTTTCAGCTGGTTAGTTTCAGCTGGTTTATTTCAGCTGGTTTGTTTCAAATGGTTTATTTCAGCGGGTTTGTTTCAGCTGGTTTGCTTCATTTGGTTTATTTCAGCTGGTTAGTTTCAGCTGGTTTGTTTCAGATGGTTTGTTTCAGCTGGTTTATTTCAGCTGGTTTGTTTAAGCTGGTTTTTTCAGATGATTTGTTTCAGCTGGTTTATTTAAGCTGGTTTCTTTCAGCTGGTTTGTTTAAGCTGGTTTGGTTCAGATGGTTTATTCAGCTGGTTTCTTTCAGCTGGTTTGTTTCAGCTGGTTTGTTTCAGCTGGTTTGTCTCAGATGGATTATTCAGCTGGTTTGTTTCAGATGGTTTATTTCAGATGGTTTATTTCAGATGGTTTATTTCAGATGGTTTGTCTCAGCTGGTTTATTCAGCTGGTTTGGTTCAGATGATTTGTTTCAACTGGCTTTTTTCAGCAGGTTTATTTCATCTGGTTTATTTCAGCTGGTTTGTCTCAGCTGGTTTGTTCAGCTGGTTTGGTTCAGCTGGTTTGTTTCAGATGGTTTGGTTCAGCTGGTTTGGTTCAGGCTGTTTATTTCAGCTGGTTTGGTTCATCTGGTTTATTTCAGCTGGTTTGTTTCAGCTGGTTTGTTTAAATTTATTTATTTTAGCGGGTTTGATTCAGATGGTTTGGTTCAGCTGGTTTGGTCCAGATGGATTTTTTCAGCAGGTTTATTCAGCTGGTTTGGTTCAGATCAATTATTCAGCTGGATTATTTCAATTGGATTATTTCAGCTGGTTTGTTTCAGATGTTTTTTTTCAGCTGGTTTATTTCAGATAGTTTATTCAGCTGGTTTGTGTCAGATGGGTTGTTTCTGGTGGTTTGTTTCAGCTGGTTTATTTCAGGTGGTTTGTGTCAGATGGGTTGTTTCAGCTTTTTGTATCTGCTGGCTATTTGTGTGATTTGTTTGTTTCTCTGCAGATGTGATAGCGTGAGCTCTTACTCAGACTGGCGGGCTAAAACGAATGATGTCCACACTTACGCTGGACTACATAACCTTACACTGTGTTGCATTTAAAATGACATTGATTCACAGCAAAAACACAGCTTCGTCTTTTGCCTCACAAATATACCTGTAAAACGTAGGTTATTTATCTACTTTCTGTATTACTACGGCTTTGAAAACAACTTGGAAGAGTACAGATAAAAGGTAGAGTACCGGGTTGCATCAGTACAGATTGTTATTAAAAATTATTCTTCTTTGAGACAGTCAATGAATGGACCCCACATGCTGCAGAATGTATTAGGTGCTTTGGATTTATGGAAGAAGGGTTTCTCTCCGTCTGTATGATCCTGGTCCGTTCACTGAAGCACTTCTGAAAGCAGGGGTGTGTGGGGGATTCCCAGTCTGTGCTCTTGCAATACCTGTCTATGTAATTTCTTTCAAACTGCTGTGAACCAAGCTATGTTATATACCTATATATGTGTGTCTGGAAGCTCCTGTTTTTCTTTTTTCCCCTTTTTTTTCTTTTTTGTTGTTTTCGTTTTTTGTCTTTTAATTTTCTATTTAATTTGTTTTATCTTGTTTGCATGTGTCTTGAATATATAACTGAAAATAAAAAAATAAAACAACTTGGAGCCTGCAGCGAAATTTGAAGTCACTAATATGAACTAGTCACCAATATGAACTAGTCTACTGTTACATATTGTTCAATACTAGTACACTCAACAGCATAATTACATACTGTTTGCATTGCTGTACACATCTGTAATCTTCATTTCTTCATTCATTATCCTAACCGCTTATCCTGCTCTCAGGGTCACGGGGACCTCTGTCATCTTTTACAATAAAAAAGAAAACACAACATTGGATTGTGTAATGTATGAAATGATATTAAAATGACCCATCAAATGCCTCAGACACTTTCTGCAAAGGTTTGCAGCCTTCTTAAAGCTTCACAGAGCTTCATAGAACTGTTAAGAGAGTCCTGTTGGCAGGACATCTCTTCAGGCCAACCCATACTATGTATCTAAAAGGCTTTTTTTTACTGATGCATGATAATGTTAATATAATGATTATAGTAATGATAATAAAAACAACAATAATAATGTAGTAATAATAAATATAGTAATCATCAACATCATTTGATTTGGCTCTTTACCTAAAGTATATAAAGAATGAATGAACAAATGAAGGAATACCTGAATGACTACATGAAATAATACAAGAAGAAATGCATGAATGAACAGCTTGGCACAGCCAAGTATTTGGGCTTTTGCAAGGCAATAACAAAGATGAATGAGTGATTCAGGAAGTTTAGGGCTACCATCTGCAAACACAGCCTTGTGGAGGTCTGACAAAGTCTTTTGACAGTTTTATTTTGTGATTTATCTCTGGTTGGGTTGCACTGTGAGATATGATTACACGCCTCATGCTGGATCTCCTCTGAGCTGGCCTCCTGCCTCCACGCGTGCCCTTTACCTTCTCCATTACCCAGCCCCCCATCCTGATGGATGTGGTGTTTCCATCTGATACTCACCCACAAACTGAGAAACACACCATTTTTCACCTAGACCTGAATTTCATCTTTGGCGGCCCCGACAGGGTCTCGGTGCTGACCCCAACCCTCTGCTCCTACTGGCTTAAACATGGATGCCTGCAGCTACTGAGTACCACAATAAAAATAAGTGGGGGAACTCTAAATGTGGCAAATCACACTTCTGTACTGGTGACTTTATATATATATGTATGTGTGTGTGTGTATATATATATGTGTGTGTGTGTATATATGTGTGTGTGTGTGTGTGTGTGCGTGTGTGTGTGTATGTATGTATGCATGTATGTATGTATGTATGTATGTATGTATGTATACACACACACACACACACACACACACACACACACACACACACACACACACACACACACACATATATATATACTATATACAGTGCATCCGGAAAGTATTCACACCCCTCCACTTTCCCCACATGTTATGTTACAGCCTTATTCCAAAATGGATTAAATTCCCTTTTTTCCTCATCAATCTACACACAATACCACATAATGACAAAGCGAAAAAGGTTTTGTAGAAATGTTTGCAAATTTATTAAAAATAAAAAACTGAAATATTGCATGTACATAAGTATTCACACCCTTTGCTGTGACACTCAAAATTGAGCTCAGGTTCATCCTGTTTCCACTGATCATCCTTGAGATGTTTCTACATCTTGATTGGAGTCCACCCGTAGTAAATTCAATGGACTGGGCATGATTTGGAAAGGCACACACCTGTCTTTATAAGGTCCCACTGTTGACAGTGAATGTCAGAACAGAAACCAAGCCATGAAGTCACAGGAATTGTCTGTGGACCTCCGAGACAGGATTGTATCGAGGCGCAGATCTGGGGAAGGGTACAAAAAAATGTCTACAGCTTTGAAGGTCCCGAAGAGCACATTGGTCTCCATCATTTGTAAATGGAAGAAGTTTGGATCCACCAGGACTCTTCCTAGAGCTGGCCGCCCAGCCAAACTGAGCAATCGGGGGAGAAGGGCCTTGGTCAGGGAGGTGACCAAGAACCCGATGGTCACTCTGACAGAGCTCCAGCGTTCCTCTGTGGAGATGGGAGAACCTTCCAGAAGGACAACCATCTCTGCAGCACTCCACCAATCAGGCCTTTATGGTAGAGTGGCCAGACGGCAGCCTCTGCTCAGTAAAAGGCACATGACAGCCCGCTTGGAGTTTGCCAGAAAGCACCTAAAGGACTCTCAGACCATGAGAAACAAGACTCTCTGGTCTGATGAAACCAAGATTGAACTCTTTGGCCTGAATGCCAAATGTCACGTCTGGAGGAAACCAGGCACCTCTCATCACCTTGCTAATACCATCCCTACAGTGAAGCATGGTGGTGGCAGCATCATGCTGTGGGGATGTTCTTCAGCGGCAGGAACTGGGAGACTAGTCAGGATCGAGGGAAAGATGAATGGAACAAAGTACAGAGAGATCCTTGATGAAAACCTGCTCCAGAGCGCTCAGGACCTCAGACTGGGGCGAAGGTTTACCTTTCAACACGACAACGACCCTAAGCACACAGCCAAGACAACGAAGGAGTGGCTTCGGGACAAGTCTGTGAATGTCCTTGAGTGGCCCAGCCAGAGCCCAGACTTGAATCCCATTGAACATCTCTGGAAAGACCTGAAAATAGCTGTGCAGCGACGCTCCCCATCTAACCTTACAGAGCTGGAGAGGATCTGCAGAGAAGAATGGGAGAAATACCCCAAATATAGACGTGCCAAGCTTGTAGCTTCATACCAAAGAAGACTCGAGGCTGTAATCGCTGCCAAGGGTGCCTCAACCAAGTACTGAGTAAAGGGTGTGAATACTTATGTACATGCAGTATTTCAGTTTTTTATTTTTAATAAATTTGCGAAAATTTCTACAAAACCTTTTTTCGCTTTGTCATTATGGGGTATTGTGTGTAGATTGATGAGGAACCCAGCCACTGAGGATGCACAAGCCAGTGCATCCTTAGTGCCGGTCCCAAGCCCGGACAAATGGGGAGAGTTGCGTCAGGAAGGGCATCCGGCGTAAAATCTTTGCCAAATCAAATATGCGGATCATAAATAAGACTTACATACCGGATCGGTCGAGGCCCGGGTTACCAACGACCGCCACCGGTACTGTTAACCAGCAGGGTGTCGGTGGAAACCATGCTACTGTTGGGCGAAGGAGAAGGAGAGGGGGAAAGCATGTCCAGAGGCAGCTAGAGAGGAGGAAGGGTAGGCATGTGGAGGTGAGAGTTGGAACTTTGAATGTTGGCACTATGACTGGTAAAGAGAGAGACCTGGCTGACATGATGGAAAGAAGAAAGGTAGGCATACTGTGTGTGCAAGAGACCAGGTGGAAGAGGAGTAAGGCCAGGAGTATCGGAGGTGGGTTCAAACTCTTCTACCATGGTGTGAATGGGAGGAGTAATGGGGTAGGGGTAATTCTGAAGGAAGAGTATGTCAAGAGTGTGCTGGAGGTGAAGAGAGTGTCAGACAGAGTGATGAGTATGAAGCTGGAAATTGAAGGTTTATTGCTGAATGTTATCAGCGCATATGCCCCGCAAGTTGGGTGTGAGATGGATGAAAAAGAAGAATTCTGGAGTGAGTTGGACGACATGGTGGAGAGGGTACCCAAGGAGGAGAGAGTGGTGATTGGAGCCGACTTCAATGGACATGTTGGTGAAGGGAACAGTGGTGATGAGGAGGTGATGGGAAGGTATGGAGTCAAGAAGAGAAATGTGGAAGGACAGATGGTGGTCGATTTTGCGAAAAGGATGGAAATGGCTGTGGTGAATACATATTTCAAGAAGAGGGAGGAACACAGGGTGACGTACAAGAGTGGAGGAAAGTGCACACAGGTGGACTATATCTTATGTAGAAGGCGCCATCTAAAAGGGATTGGAGATTGCAAGGTGGTGACAGGGGAGAACGTAGCTAGGCAGCATCGGATGGTGGTCTGTAGGATGACTTTGGAGACCAAGAAGAGGAAGAGAGTGAAGACACAGCCGAAGATCAAATGGTGGAAGTATAAGAAGGAAGACTGTTGTGTGGAGTTCAGGCAGGAGTTAAGATAGGCACTGGGTGGTAGTGAAGAGTTGCCAGATGGCTGGGCAACCACTGCAGAAATAGTGAGGGAGACAGCTAGGAAGGTACTTGGTGTGTCATCAGGACAGAGGAAGGAAGACAAGGAGACTTGGTGGTGGAATGAGGAAGTACAGCAAATTATACAGAGAAAAGGGTTGGCAAAGAAGAAGTGGGATAGTAAGAGAGATGAAGAAAGTAGACAGGAGTACAAGGAGATGCAGCGTAAAGCAGAGAGAGGTGGCAAAGGCAAAGGAAAAGGCGTATGGTGAGTTGTATGACAGATTAGACACTAAGGAAGGAGAAAAGGACTTGTACCGATTGGCTAGACAGAGGGACCAAGCTGCAAAGGATGTGCAGCAAGTTAGGGCGATCAAGGATAGAGATGGAAATGTGCTGACAAGCGAGGAGAGTGTGCTAAGAAGGTGGAAGGAATACTTTGAGGGGCTGATGAATGAAGAAAATGAGAGAGAGAGAAGGTTGGATGATGTAGGGATAGTGAATCAGGAAGTTCAGCGGATTAGCAAGGAGGAAGTGAGGGCAGCTATGAAGAGGATGAAGAATGGAAAGGCAGTTGGTCCTGATGACATACCTGTGGAGGCACGGAGATGTTTAGGAGAGATGGCAGTGGAGTTTTTAACTAGATTGTTTAACACAATCCTGGAAAGTGAGAGGATGCCTGAGGAGTGGAGAAGAAGCATTACTGGTACCGATTTTCAAGAACAAGGGCGATGTGCAGAACTGTAACAACTACAGAGGTATAAAGTTGATCAGCCACAGCATAAAGATTTGGGAAAGAGTAATAGAAGCTAGGTTAAGAGGAGAGGTGATGATCAGTGAGCAGCAGTATGGTTTCATGCCACAAAAGAGCACCACAGATGCGATGTTTGTTTTGAGAATGTTGATTGAGAAGTATAGAGGAGGCCAGAAAGAGTTGCATTGTGTCTTTGTAGATTTAGAGAAAGCTTATGACAGAGTGCCGAGAGAGGAGGTGTGCTATTGTATGAGGAAGTCAGGAGTTGCAGAGAAGTATGTAGGAGTGGTGCAGGATACGTATGAGGGAAGTGTGACAATGGTGAGGTGTGCGGTTGGAATGACAGATGGGTTCAAGGTGGAGGTGGGATTACATCAAGGATCGGCTCTTAGCCCTTTCTTGTTTGCAATGGTAATGGACAGGTTGACGGACAAGATCAGGCAGGAGTCTCCATGGACGATGATGTTCGCGGATGACATTGTGATCTGTAGCGAGAGTAGGGTGCAGGTGGAGGAGAGCCTGGAGAGGTGGAGGTATGCACTGGAGAGAAGAGGAATGAAAGTTACTTGGAGCAAGACGGAATACCTATGCGTGAATGAGAGAGAGGACAGTGGAATGGTCAGGATGCAAGGAGTGGAGATGACAAAGGCATTTGAGTTTAAATACTTGGGGTCAACTGTCCAAAGTAACGGGGAGTGCAGTAGAGAGGTGAAAAAGAGAGTGCAGGCAGGGTGGAGTGGGTGGAGAAGTGTGTCAGGAGTGATTTGTGACAGAAGGGTATCAGCAAGAGTTAAAGGGAAAGTTTACAAGATGGTTGTGAGACCAGCTATGTTATATGGTTTGGAGACAGTGGCACTGATGAAAAGACAGGAGGAGGAGCTGGAGGTGGCAGAGTTGAAGATGCTAAGATTTTCACTGGGAGTAACGAAGAAGGACAGGATTAGGAACGATTATATTAGAGGGACCGCTCAGGTTGGATGGTTTGGAGACAAAGCAAGAGAGGCAAGATTGAGATGGCTTGGACATGTGTGGAGGAGAGATGCTGGGTATATTGGGAGAAGGATGCTGAATATGGAGCTGCCAGGGAAGAGGAGAAGAGGAAGGCCAAAGAGGAGGTTTATGGATGTGATGAGGGAAGACATGCAGGTGGCTGGTGTGACAGAGGAAGACGCAGAAGACAGGAAGAAATGGAAACGGATGATCCGCTGTGGCGCCCCCTAACGGGAGCAGCCGAAAGTAGTAGTAGTGTGTAGATTGATGAGGGAAAAAAAAGGAGTTTAATCCATTTTGGATTAAGGCTGTAACATAACAACATGTGGGGAAAGGGAAGGGGTGTGAATACTTTCCGGATGCACTGTACATATATAGCCCAGGTGAGAAAAGGCTGGGTTCAGTACAGTTGTTAAATGCATGTAGTTTTACTGTGTCATTAGGGATTTGCTAATGTCTGAGGTTCGCATCCTGTCTGCCTTAAAAAAAATACAAAATACAAAATAAAAAAAAGTAAGCAAGTTTGATTGGAATGTACATGGGCACCCACGCGGCATAGTGAGTGTACAACCTAGTCTGTATGACATATAAGATTGTTTTATTGGTTAATGTCAAATGTCAATAAGGGCTACTCTTTATTGTGATTGGATGGGGGCGGGAGTAGACAAAACTTTAGGGAAGAAGAAGGAGAATGTTATGGTCTGAGTGTTTTCTGTTTGTATTTGGTTTGTTTTTCTCCTCCTCTCTCTGAGTACCTGCAGGATGGGCAGTGACATGGAGGTGTGGCTGACCTACTTCTGGGCTGAGTGCAGCGGGCGAGGCATGCCTGATCCCCATGTGCGGGTACCCACCTCTCCTCCATAAAAGCCTGGTTCAGTCTCCACCACCTCGCCAGATAATCCCGTCCCATCGGTGGTGCCAGTGTACTCTGTACAGAAGAAGTTTCCAGAGAAAGTGTTCTCCCTGTCTGCTTGTTTTTGACCAAACTCTCCCCCTTGCCATTTCCAGATCCAGGACCTCGTTGCTTCAGCCCAGATCCCGGGAAGGTGCCAGCCTGCCTTCAGTCACTGCCACCTGCCATATTCCTGTTTTTCTGTTGCTGACCATTTTGCTAAGGCGAATAAACCTGTTCGAGCACCACTGCACTGTCTCCTGCCCTCCTTATGTCCGCTAGGCCTTAACAGAGAAGTTCTAGAGAGTTCGGGAGTGAAGGTCTCAAGTCAAGTGGCGTTCCACTGTCTGCAGTCTCCTCAGCATTGTCCTGTACTCGGCTTTAATTACATACTTGTTAGAGTCGACTCTTATACGTTGATCAAACGTGGAAATTGCAAGGTATGTTGAGTCAGATTATATTCAGTTTGAGGTTGTGTAAGTAAATTCTCACTGTTAACTTCGTTTGCTAGCTTAACCAGCTAACGTTAGCTGATTGCTCCCGATTAGCTTGGGTAGTTAAGCTAATCTGACCTTTACTGTAATGACGGCAGTGGTCATTCGAAATACGGTCTGTTACTGACAACATGGAGGAGTCGACTCGGTTTTAGAGCACGCGTGAAAGACGTGTTTTATTTTCTGTTCGGCCCCGGTGTTCTTTACGAGTGTCTTGCTAGCAAGTTAGCTCATCTGTGAGTTTGCTGACCACAGTGCCCATTACCGGTTGTCTTGCTAGTTAGTCGGACATGCTGGTGTAGCAAGTAGCGGGCTTGGTACGGTGCAGGCAGTCATAGTTTGACAGATATCTGAAAACAGCCATGGACTAAAGACGTCAGTCAGCCGTGACTTGCTTTCTCGAAGTCTCTCAGTGTTATCTTTATTTACAATCATCACCCTGTTTACGTGGTCCTCTAAATCACTTGTACTATTGTACATATATTTATTGTCTGTCTAGACATTTACATTGGCTGCCTTACTTTACATTTTCAATTTCTATATAAACACTCCAAATAAACTGGTCAATATCAAAAGCATAGTATCTCCATATCCCTATCTCTCATCCATATCACCTACTGTCATCTTATCTATAAACATGTGTTTACATTCTGCATCTTAAATGCACTTCCATATACTTTTCAGTATCATAGGAGGACCTGTTCACAGTAATGAATGAATACAATCAATAATAATCTTATAAATTTATAATCTACACTTCAAACATGGAACCCGTTTTATAACACTTGAAACTGTTGAGCCAATCGAAACTTAGACTAAAGGGATGCGTGGAGCCAGGTACAACTAACGTTACAAGCTAGAGCAAAAATATGATGTTACACGGCGCGGAGAGAATCACGTGACGTTGCCTAGGCGACAACAGAGCTAACGCTCGCGGCTAGCCAGGTTGCATTAGCTAGCTACTAGCCAACGGTAAAAACAAGATAAACCCTATATTCGCCAATCTAATAAAACGAAAAAACACTGTATAAAGATCGTATGAAACAATGTTAAACACTATATAGTGCTTGTGACACGGTACTGAACTTTAAACTCGTGTTCATTTGCTAAAATGTAGTGCACTTTAAACTCGTGTTCATTTTCAGGACTGGATTTAATTGCTGTAGTTCACTGACTGTGCAAGCTGGTCGATGTCTAGCTTGGTTCTCCCTGGTACCTTTATCTTTAAGGCCAGCTATCAGCGGTCTGCGTTACCACTGCTGACTGTTCCTACTGAGTTAGCACATGTACATGTAAATTGGAAGTTCAATCAATAGATTTTTTTGTTCTGGACTTCCATTTTTTTCTCTTCCTTTTATGATTTGTTTTTGATGTGATACCAAAAGACTTTCTCAGAGACTGCTGGAGTACACCTCTAGTAACATTAGCTATCACAAGCTTCATTGTAAAGTGAGAGCTGTAAAGCAGGGCCCCTCAAAATTACACACTGTATCAAGTGTACACGCACACACACACACACACACACACACACACACACACACAACCACGCAGTAGTTATTCTGATTCTGGCCTTTTGGTTTGGCCTGGCTGTAATGAAATGTGCAGATGTGTGTTGTTCTGAAAGTGTTGAGTCTCCTAATGCCAAAGACACACGGAAGACATGAGAAGATATGGAAGACATGAAAACACATGGAAGACATGAAAAAATATGGACGACATGAAAAGATATAGAATACATGAAAAAATAAGGACGACATGAGAAGATATGGGAGACGAGAAGATATGAAACACATGAGAAGATATGGGAGACATGAGAAGATATGAGAGACATGAGAAGATATGGGAGACATGAGAAGATATGGAAGACATTGA
Source organism: Lampris incognitus (assembly GCF_029633865.1). Classification (NCBI taxonomy): domain Eukaryota; kingdom Metazoa; phylum Chordata; class Actinopteri; order Lampriformes; family Lampridae; genus Lampris; species Lampris incognitus. Next base: position 52,580,115 of record NC_079223.1, on the reverse strand, counting down.
AAAAATATGGGTGACATGAGAAGATATGGGAGACATGAGAAGATATAGACATGAGACGATATGGATGACATGAGAAGATATGGAAGACATTAAAAGATATGAAAGACACGAGAAAACATGGAAGACATGAAAAGATAATGCATAACGAGTCATCGAGGAGACAGAGGAAAGAATGAGCAAAAGCACTGAGAAGAAGAAGGTGTAACAAAAAGCTAACGTTATGACACTTCACATTTTCATTTATATAGAATCCTAAATAGACCTGTTTCCACTCACAGGAGAGCAGTCATATGCACTGTCATGATAAATCATAATTAAGCAGTCACTAAACAGAAAAATACACAAGGCGCACAGCAAAACACTCTCCAAATTTCATAGCATTGAAATAAAGTTGGCATTTTAAAGTTCGTTTTTTTTGTTTTTTGTTGTTTTGGTTTTTTTGCATTTGAAATTGTAGTCTAAAACTTTTTAGAATTTTTGCAAAAAAATAAAATGATCATCAAAAAGTAAAACAGCCTTTACATTTATTTTAAGAGTACAAGAAGGATGAGGAGAACAGCAGAGCGAGAAGGACAGGTGGACCACCAAGGAACGAAGAGGACGTGGGAGAGATTACAAAGGATGAAGTGATAAAAGCTGTGGGACCGGAAAATATACCAGCAGAAGTCTGAAAGTACTTGGGCGATAGTGGCATAGAGTTCCTGACTAGACTCTTCAACAATATAATACAGGCTGGAAAAATGCCAGATGAATGGAGAAAGCATAGTGGCACCAATTTACAAGAAAAAGGGTGATGCTCAAAGTTGCAACAACTACAGAGGGATAAAGTTGATGGGACATACAATGAAGTTATGGGAGAAAGTGACTGAAGTGAGACTAGGGAAGGAAGTGACTATAGGGAAAGAACAATTTGGATTCATGCCTAGAAAGAGTACCACAGATGCGATATTTGTACCCAGGACCTTAGCTGAAAAATACATTGAAGGACAGAAAGAATTGCACTGCATATTTATTGATTTGGAGAAGGCATATGACAGAGTACCAAGAAAGGAGTTGTGGTATTGCCTGAGAGCAAAGGGAGTGGCAAAAAATTACATCAGCATAATTCATGGCATGTACAGGGACTCTAAGACCATAGTTCGATGTGCAGTGGGAACAACAAGCGAGTTTGAGATAAAGGTCGGACTGCATCAAAGATCAGCGTTGAGGCCTTTCCTGTTTGTGATGCTGATGGATAGCCTCACAGAACATCTTAAGAGCCACCATGGAGCATGATGTTTGCATGCGAGGATAAGGAAAGATTGGAGAGAGAGCTTGAAGATTGGAGAGAACTTTGCTAAACGACCTTTGACCTTTTCAAGAACATTTTCCCAATTTTTATTTTCTTTTAAATTCATTTCTAATTTTACCCTTTTTATCCCAATTTACTGGCCAATCGCTCCCTATTCTAGTTAAAGCACTCACCCTATTACTGTATGCGTTCACCAACTGCATCTCTCCAGCCGGCAGTCTCGAAGGAGTCGCCTCGCCACTTCCGTGACAAGGTGACTCCAGGCCGAACCACTGCTTTTTCCCACGGTAGAGGCTAGTTCCCATCGATGCAGAGTGTTAAAGTGTGTTGTTTCCTTCTACTAACGAGACTTTACAACTCGTTTCAACTCCACTGGACTATAAACTTTAATAATAACTTCGGCACGTAAGGTTATACATCATGCTCGGTCCGTTATTCCAGGTGCAACAACCTAAACGGCCCCTGTGTAAACAAGGAACTAAAACAATGGGTCCTAACAATAGTTCCTATTGCTACATCCCTTCTCCTTTCAGAGTCTCCTCCCTTCCAGAACCTTTAATACATTTTCTTTTTTTTTCTTCATTCATGCCCCCCCCAAAGTCCATTAGTGCTACAGATCTATTCATCTGTGTGAGGTCACAAAGTCTTTGTATTGCTGCGGCTGCACAACAGAGTGGCCTGATCTGGTGGTAACAGGGTTGGCCCTGTCACCAGTGTCCTTGGTTTTGTTTCCTGCTAAGACACTGCGAGAAGGAACACTCTCTGAATGTCCAGGTTCAACACTCTCTGGCTGACTGGGGCTGCTGATCTCCATGTCCATAGTGTCAGTGAAGATTGCTCCTGGTGCATGCCTGAGGTGTCTGCGATTTCTCCTGATGACACCACCCGTGTGCAGCTGGACCTCATAGGATCTCCTATCGACCAGCCTCAGCACCTTGCCCACTCTCCAGCCAGTGTGGGATGCGAGAGGCTGAACTCTCACACATTCACCTGGGGCAAGCGTGTCCAAGTCTTTAGCCGACCTGTCGTAGTATGCCCTCTGACGTTGTTGGTTATTTTGTAAGTCCTGTTTCACCTGCACAACTTTCGGCTGTAACAGGCTTGCCTTGGTTGGCAGTAGTGTTTTGGTACGGCGACTGAGCAGCCACTGTGCTGGTGTGGTATCAGTACCCTGTGATGGTGTGTTGCGGTGGTCCAGAAGGGCGAGATAAGGATCCTGTCCAGCAGCCTTGGCTTTGAGCAAGAGTCTTTTTGCTGTCTTAACGGCTGACTCAGCTTTGCCGTTGCTTTGCGGGTAACCTGGCGATGAGGTTGTATGTTGAAATCCCCACCGTCGACTGAACTTCTGGAATTCTTGTGACGAATACTGTGGGCCATTGTCCAAGATTACAATATCTGGGATACCTTGGCGGGCAAAATGAGCTTTCAGCTTCCGTATCACTGTGGTTGACTTGGTATCTGCCAGGTAATCTATTTCCCAAAAATTTGAGAAAAAATCAACAATTATGAGGTAGTCTTTGTTTTCAAACATGAACAGATCCGTGCCCACCTTTGCCCACGACCTGCTTGGCACCATCATGTGACATTAGTGTTTCTTTTTGTTGCTTAATGTCCATTGATCTGCAGATGTCACATTTTGCTATATATGATTTTATTTGGTCGTTCATGCCCTGCCAATAGACACACTCCCTAGCCCTCCGTAGGCATCCTTCCACACCCAGATGTGATGCGTGTAGGCGGCAAGTGATATCTTTCCTCAATGCATCAGGGATGACAGCGCGCTCACTCCTGAACACTATTCCATCTTGGTGGCTTAACTCCTCTTGGAATGAGAAGTAGGGCTTGATTTCCCTTGGTGTTTTTGACTTATCGTCAGGCCGTCCTTGCTGCATCATTTTGATGAGAAGCTGCAGTGTTTCATCCTCTTTTGTGGCAGATCGTATATCATGTAGCCTGTCTGCTGCGATAGGTAAGTGTTGTGCCATGTTGACAGTCTCTAGTTCTGCATCCGGTGCACTCTCAGGAAGATAAGCTCTGCTCAGAGTGTCTGCTAGCAGCATGTCTCTACCTGGCACATATACTACATCTAGATCATACTTTTGTATGCGCAGCATCATTCCCTGCAGCCTTTTGGGTGCACTTAGTAGAGGTTTTCTCACTATTGTTTCCAACGGCTTGTGATCACTTTGCACCGTCACTTTTCGGCCGTATGTGTACTGGTGAAATCTTTCCATGCTAAAAACCATTGCTAAGAACTCCTTTTCTATTTGTGCATACCCACGCTCTGTTTGAGTGAGTGCTCTGCTTGCAAATGCTATTGGCTTACCCATCTGCATGAGCGCTGCGCCTAAGCCTGTGTCTGAAGCGTCACACTGCACTGTGAGTTCCTCATCTGGGTTGTAATATTTCAGTACTGGGACCTTTGCTATAGTTTCTTTCAATTTGAGGAAAGCCTCCTCCTGCTGTGCTGTCCAGTTCCACTCCCTGTTTTTGTGTGTCAAATCTCTCAACACTATGCACTGGTCTGAGAGGTGGGGACAAAACTTGGCTAGATAATTTACCATACCTAGCAGCCTTTGCACTCCTTTCACATCAGTCGGTGCTGGCATCTTTTCAACGGCAAGCACTTTCTCTGGATCCGCCCTGAGTCCATCAGCCGTCAGGCGGTGTCCAATGTATGTGGTCTCCTTTTGTCTCAGCTTGAATTTGTCTTTGTTCAGCTTGATGTTCTTTTGTCTGCATCTTTCAAGAAACAGTCTCATTTTTCCATCATGGTCACGCTCAGCTTCCTCCTGTGTTTCCCCTTGGCCTGTGATCAGCACATCGTCAGCTATAATGTACAAGCCTGGTACACCGTCCAGCGCTTGTGTGAGCTTTCTCTGAAAGATTTCTGGGGCCGGACTTATCCCCATTGGCATCCTCAGCCACCTGTAATGTCCGAATGGAGTGGCAGATGTTGTTAAATAGCTGGACTCCTCCTCCAGCTGCACATGCCAGAATCCACTCTTGACATCACACACTGTGAACACTTTTGCTTTTGACAAGTCCGGTAAAATGTCCTCAATGGTTGGCAGTGGGAAGTGACTGCGCTTTAGAGCTTTGTTCAAAGGCTTGGGATCGATACACACTCTTGGTTTCCCACTTGGTTTCTGTACCACCACCATTGCACTGATCCAATCTGTACTGCATTCCACAGGTGTTATGATCCCTCTTTGCTGTAGGTCCTGTAGCTCGTCCTTCAGTGGTTTCATCATGGCGACTGGGACCCGCCTCTTTGGCAGCTGTACTGGTTTCACTGTGCTGTCCACCTCTATTTTGTATTTCCCCTCGAGGCAGCCATTGCCAATGAACACATCAGCATACTCATCTTTAATTAGTCCCATTATCCACTGTCCTGTTGTTGTTTCTGTTGTGACAATACTGTCTATTGTCATGATGTTTTCATATTGCACTTTTATCAATTTCATGGCCTCACTGGCTCTCCTACCCAGCAGAGGCACTGTACCAGCTGCATTCACCACCTGGAACTCTAAGCGATATAGCTTGTTGTTTCTCGGGTTTCTTATTTTCACTTTACATTTTCCCAGTGGTTTTAATTTGGTTTTATTGTACATTACTAGTGCACTCTTCGTGTGTTCTAATTTGGCATCTGGATTCAGCATGTTAATTGGGATGATATTGCAACTGGCACCACAGTCTATTTGGAATTTGATCATGTCCTTGCCTAGAAGCATGCCAGCATAGAGAAGCTGAGTTTTCTTCATTTTCTCAGTTTCTTTTACATCCTCTACAGTCTCTGTATGCACATCTTTCCCTGTGTCAGTCTCTACTGCATCCACAGTTTTTGCCTCAGTTTCAGTGACACAGGTGATAATATCTTCATATTCATCACTCTCAGATTCAGTTATTTTACTCACATATTTATTTTTCCTTAGTTCCGGTTTTACTCTGCATTTTGCTGCAAAGTGGTTCTCTCTTCCACACTTTGTGCACTTCTTCCCAAACGCTGGGCACTTTTGTTTACTTTTCTCATGAGTTTTTCCACAATATCTGCACTCCACAGTGTTGCTCGTGTAACGGGGGCAGTCCTATGGTGTTCTATGCTGGTCAGCCAGCTGCACGCCCGTCACTCTCATCATTAGCTCTGCGTTGTGTTCTAGTTGGGTGGGGCCCCAGGGGTTGTTGGGGGGGGCCCTCAGTCTCTCATCACCATCATCATCATCATGATCAAGGAAGGAGGGGGGACACACAGGACTCTATTTGGCCCACCTTGCCATTTATTTTATTTTCTTACGGACGTGGGGGTTGAAGCTCAACCACTGCCCAGACTTCACTCGTGTGCGTTAGAAGGAGAAACCGTCCACGGGACTCCGATGTAAGAAAGGATAAAACAAATATTTTATCCCACAGCTTGCAGTATCTTCTTACAGGGATACTCAGGGTTACGTTCTCCTCAACCAGCAAAAACTGTGCTACGGTAAGAAACACGCGTGGCTCGGCTCGGTCGCTGCTTGAGACTCCTCCCACAAAACAAAAATGGCCTCTCCCGCGTTCCCTCTTCCGTGTACCCACAAGACCACTCTCTTAAAGCGACAGTACAAGTATATGACGGTCGTTATAAAACATACATAAAAGTAAATAATGACATAAAATAAAATGTAGTAAACACAAATAACAGCACACAGACAGGATTTGGTGATATTTCATACTCAAACAAAATAAAATAAAAACATTAATTTTAACCTGGTTACACTCGTCCGTTTCCGATACTGTGCTCCTTGCACTGCATGTACCTCTTCCACCATCGATGCCGATATGGTTTTCACATTGTCCTTTCAGAGCTCAGCGGCTCTGCACAGCTGCAAACATGTGTCCAGTGTCAAGTTTTTCTCTCGGAGCAGTCTTTCTCTTACGATTGTGTTGTTACCTCCACACACAATCCGATCCCGAATGAGCGAGTCTCTCACTGTCCCAAAGTTGCATGTTCTTGCCAACACTCTCAGTTCCATGACATAATGGTCTATATTTTCACTGGTGCCCTGGTTTCTTGTAAAAAAACGATAACGTTCCACAGTCTCGTTAACGCTGGGGTCGCAGTGATCATCAAACTTCTTGATAACGTCATCTAACGTCCATGCATCCTTCGGTGTGTCGCCCAGTAACGTGTCCATAAGTTCCCTGCCGCTCTCCCCGACAAGATCGCTGAACAGTTTCACCCTCTGTTTGTCATCGGCGTCAGCCATGGCTAAATCCACATACAGAGCAAACTCGTCCCTCCAGGCCTTCGATGTCCTCGAAAGGTTGCTTGAGTCCAGACATAACGTTTGCGGTGGTTTTAGCCCATCCATGTCACACGGCAGTCTCACGCTAGCAGCTAATGCTAACATATACTGAACGTTGCTTAGCAACACTAACCGTTCTCCCGCTCCTAGAAAACTTTCCGCACCAAACTTCAAACCGAGTCGTCCGCCGCTGCCACCATGTTAAAGTGTGTTGTTTCCTTCTACTAATGAGACTTTACAACTCGTTTCAACCCCACTGGGCTATAAACTTTAATAATAACTTCGGCACGTAAGGTTATGCATCATGCTCGGTCCGTTATTCCAGGTGCAACAACATAAACGACCCCTGTGTAAACAAGGAACTAAAACAATGGTTCCTAACAATAGTTCCTATTGTTACAAGGACTGCCCTGAAAGTGTGTTGGATGCTGAAAAACATGTTTATCTTACTTTGCTGTAAAGGGGGACATTAAGCTTGTCTTTTACCAGCCCGGATAAAGACCCTTTCTATATCAAAAACCTATGCACACTAGGCCTCCTAGGCAGGGTGTTTTCTGTGCATCAAAACTACGCCTGCAGTCTGAGGAATTAATTATAATAATATGCAAGAAATGCATTGTTTTTTACACGAAGACAATAACACAGCAATGCAGCGTACTATTTTGTTACCAACGTTGCCATTGTTGTGCTGTATCATACTAGCTACATGCAAATAACCTAATTGTAGTATTGGGAAACTGTGCTTCTGAACACCGCTAGCTAAATACTGATGTGACACTAGAAACCCATAGCACTAGCTAACTTTTTGGCCAGGGCGAACTGTTGTCTGAGTTCACGCTGTTGGCCACACACCACACATAATTTCTCTTTTCTGTCTGCCTAACCCCCCCCCCCCTTTGTTTGCTATCCCCCGTTTGGGTAGGGAGGGTTCATCTTGTTTTGACGTGTCGTGCCTGCCTCGAGGGTCTCTCTGTTCCAGACTTCTTACCTCCTCTCGCTGGCCTTGGCTACACAAGCATTCCTATCTACATGTAGCAAGTAATATAATTCACATATTGACATTTAGTTAACCCACCATCGTTTGATATATATGGTTTATGGTTCTAATAATATTTTAAGTATTACATTTCCCCCTTTTGATCTCCTACCGGAGATCACCAACGTTTAATATCTTCATCTAGGTCCCTTTCCACAGGTGTCGGTACCAGAAGGGGCATCATGGGAGGTGGAAAGTCCCCCTCTCGACGTTCAATTGCTGTAGCTGTTAGTCGGTTAATGAGAGATCTAAAGCATGGTATGAAACAACAGCCACAGGTAACCAAAATTCCCATAAAAACGGCTAGGGATACAAATAATGACATGATCAGTCCCTTCCATTTTCCAAAGAAGTGAACTCTTCCCCCCTTTTCACTTCATCTCTTTTGGCTCTTAGAAGGGACTGATCCAGGGCCCACAACCCTAAACAAAGGCATACCATCATAGTCATTATCCCCATTATAACCCTTGTTCCCCTTGTTTTCATGACTGTCATTCATAGTTATATCTGTTAATACGTTTGTCTGTCTAGCCGTCCACCCCTCGGTTCTCCGTCTACGTCTACTTCTGGCCGGGAATTGTGATCGTCCAGCTAGTTCATCTATGACCTAGGGGAGAGGTTACCAGCACTTTCACCCTGACTTCTGCTAACAGTGTCGGCTTCGGGGAGGATCGGTGAACCTTCGAGTCCATCCGAAGAGGTGGACGCTTCTTGTAGATCGTCCTATATGTCTTGCAGGTGTAGCGCGTGTCCTAATCAGGTTTATGTGCATGGCGTTCCTGCTCCAAGGCCGTCCTAATGAGGTGGGTGCACATAGTGTTTCTACTCCAAGGCCGTCTCTATCAGGCCGGCGTACAATGTTCCTACTCTCAGGCCCAGCTCCTTTAGTCCCCCTGTTGGGGTGATTTATCACCTCACATAATATTTTAAGTGTGGTGCGTGAGTATCTATATCAGTATTCGGTCATTGGTTCCACCCCAGGGTGGGATGTCCCCCAGGCATCCTTGCAAGGCACCGCTGTGGCTTCCTCAATGACCTGCAAGGCCTATGTGTAGCGTGTGGGTACATAGGTGCTAAATACAAGCAGCAAGCGTTTCTTCATTGCACACAGCAGAGATGTATACAAGTAATGCAAAGTGTAGTTAACTGAGGAGGGCTAGGCCGTTTCTACAAGCATAGAGACATAAACGCAGAATGCATGCTTTACGGATCCTCTTTCAGACAGGGCTGTCCAGCGGGCTGTCTGGGTCATCCGAATCCAACTCGCTGAGGTCCGGTCCCTCCAGGCCCCCTTCATCTCGTGGGGGGTGGCCCATACCGAGCATTCCAGAATGGTAACTGTTGAGAGAGTGCTTATCCTCCCTAAAAGTCCCTATCTCACCTTTTAACAGGCTCTCTCAGGCCCGTAGCCAGAAACATGTTTTTTTTTTGGGGGGGGGGGGTCGGGCAACACTGCCGAAAGCTACCGGTAAATAAAATTCCCACACTTTATACTATAGCCTAATACCCAACCGTACGGTAAATGTCAACGTATTAATGGCCCATAGAGAATCATCAATGCATTAATAAATAAAAGTGGGTCTTACCTTATAAAAGCAGGTCCAATCGTCTTTTTTGTCTGCAAAAGATGTCCAGTACCTCTTCCGGCGTCACCACAATGTCTTTGTGCTCCGAGAGCAATGTCAGTCCATTAAGCCGTCTCTCCGTCATTGTACTGCGCATTTTGTCCTTGATCCTTCCCAGACGGGAAAAACTTCTCTCGACATGGGCACTGGTGACAGGAAGCGTGGTCAAAACGCGGAGAAGCTTGAAGATGCTTGGAAACAACTCACTGTTACAAGCATTTAATGCCTCAATGGCATTTCGTGGAACATAAGTTGCATCTTTCCATTTATCCCGCCAGGTGTCAATTTCTGACTTTACAGCTTCCAGATGCGGTGACACTTCATCAGGATACAGGTTGGAGAGCGCTTGAGCTGAGCTGTCGTTCAGCATGCTGACCTTAGATGACAGTAAGGAGCAGAGGTTGGAGATCACATTTCTGTGTTTGCTGAAGCGTTCCTTCATCTGTGATGAATAAAAGTCAAGCATGACTATGAAAAGCTTTTGCCGGTAGTGATTTTCACAGGCCTTCAATGGATCCTCATTGCAGTCCATGCCTCTTCGTGGTCGAAATTCAACCCCATACTTGGCTGCTTGGGAAGAGGTCTTTTGGAAAATCTGCCTGAACTCCATCTCAGAGTTAGCCCTCATCTCATCTACCTGCTTAATAACAGCATCAGCAGCTGAAACGCAACTCACCAAGTCACAATTTTCCCTCTGAAGGAAGGTGGACAGGTGGTAGGTTTTTGCAAGCATCTTCTCACTCACATTCATGGACAGCATGAATTCTGCATTGTCAATTGAATTAAAGAGCTGAGTGGCTTTGACAGATGTGTCCCCTGTGAAGGTTTCACTGATTTTCTGCAGGCTGGATCGCACAGGGTCCAAAAGCTCGTTGAATGTAAATATTGCGTCGTGGCGTTCGACCCATCTCGTTTCACACAACTTCGTCAGTCGCGTTTTCTTGCAGTCGGGTAAAAGACGCTCCGTCTCGTGTCGCAGACTGCATGCAGACCGCAAAGCCCAATCATGGAAAAAAGTGCAGATTTCCGAGATAATTCCAAAGCAATTTCGCACCATTTGTACAGTGCAGCACTTGTTTAGGACCACATTCAAACTGTGGCTGGCACAGTGCACATAAACTGCTTGCTTGTGCTTCTCTTTGATTTTAGCTTGGGCACCATTTAAACGGCCACTCGTGGCAGATGCGCCGTCGTATCCCTGCCTGGCCACGTAAAAACTGTAAATCAACGCCTGCATTTGTCAACTGACTTTCGATTGAATTGGCGATTGCCTCCCCGGTTAACTTCTCGATATCAACAAAGGACAAAAAATCCTCTCTGATGCTAATTGGCTGCCATGCTGGTTCACGTATCTGACACAGACAGAAAGCTGCTCCCGCCCTGAAACATCTTTCATTTCATCTGCCAACACAGCGAAACACTGCGCGGAGTTTACTTTCTGCACCAGTTTGTTTGTTATCACATCTCCAATTATGCTGATTATTTCATTTTGTACATCAGGACTGCTGCAGCTAGCGTTTGCTGTACATTTACTCAAGTGTTGTAACAGTACTGTGTCGCCAGATGTCGCCCTAAACCTGAGTAAAGCCCTGAAATTTCCGTCATTGTGAGTTGGCTCATTCAATGTCACTGGTCCTGAATCAATATCACCTCTCAGGGCGAGTTCTTGGCGACCGCAAAAAATCAACGTTGCAATGATGCTTTTGAGTTTTTCTCTGTTTTCTTGGACTCGCTTTTTTCTCTCAGAATCTAGCCTCAGTGAAATTGCATCCATTTTATTGTTGAGAACCATTTGGAAATTGTCCGCTTTCAAACTTGCATCCTTGTGATATGCCTTTTGTGCGTGGTCTTTGGACGTCTCTAAAGCATGTTTCCAGTCTGAGAAGTGGACATTAATTAGCTTGCCAGCTTTTCTGTGCCCTCCCTTGCCCACATGCTCGACTGCAAACGCAGCACAGTGCTTACAAAAACAACCGTCGGACCTTGTTGATTATACTAGCTAGCCAGCTAAACTGGTCAATCCCATGACGCTGGAAAGGTAGTTTACCTCCTAGTTTTGTAGGGAATGTTTGTCCGCTATTGGCCGTCCAGTCCAGTGAGTATATTTCTCTTCTCTGTTCGTCTGATATTTTCCCACCAATATAATCCACAAAGTCGTGTGAAAGCGTTTCCGAGGTAGAGGACGGCGGGCGGGTCTGCTAACTCTGGCTCCGTCTCCGAGGAGGAGGGCAGTGGGTCTGCTAACACTTGCTCCGGGAAATCGGTAACCTTAGTGACCAGATCATCTGTAATGTTCTTGTTTTTCTTTTTTGAGTCGGGACACGTTGAAACAAAAAAATCACTGATTTTACGAATATTAACTTGACTGCTCTTGCCTGATTTACAGGTAGCTTTCGGCGGCTCCATTGCTTTTGAAAAGCAAACTATAGATCGACCATTTAGCTTGCATAACCAGGGGCAGGTTGCTTAGCTGACTCGTCAGACCCCTGAGCCAATCAAAAGCCTGTGATTTTATTTGTTTTACGAAACAGACCAATAAGATACATCATGTTTGGAAACAAATTAACTGACAGGTTTAACGCCTGTCAGTCACGATAGATGCAGTGTATGAGTAGGCTAGATGGGCGGTGACAAATAATCAAAACGATAACTAAATAATTATTGGTGCCATTTCAGACGGGCCGTGTGGTTTCGGGGGGGGGGGGTTCAGACACGAAAACCACCTACCTGGCTACGTGCCTGGGCTCTCTCCGTCTGGGTTGAAAGGCCTGAGCAATTCTACTTCTTTCATCTGGTAGGGCAGGGGGAGGGATGTTATACTAGATTTCATGTGTTTGTCCATGCATCGAATGCATAAGGCCTTGTACATAGGTATACAGAAGCAAACTCCAATAATCAACACTAATATTATGACCAATATGGGTCCAGCCAGAGAGGACAGCCAATTTCCCCATTTGCCGAACCGTTTTGACATCCCGTTTCCAAATGGGTCATTTACTCCCGAATGTTCCTGGAGCTCGTCTGAGAGCATCTTTAGACCTGTCAATGCCCTGGTAAGTGTGCCATTAGGCACCGTGTTAGGTCGAATTGGAAAGTGTAGCTTTTCCCTGTAGTATAATTTAGTTCTATTCCCCCGTAAATTGATAAACATTTGTCCCTTAGAGCTGTGTCGACTGCTCTTTTAGTTATGTGGTGGTGTAATTGGGTCAGGTTGGTATTGTTAGCGATATCAGTTAGTGGGGTTCCAGGTCTCTTAATTTGAATTGACTCTAGGTTAGATCGTTCTCGTAAGGCCTGAGCCATTTTCCACCACAACAGTGGTCCTGCTATCATCAGTGAGAGACACCATAGGGTGATCAGTCCTTGGAGTCTGTCACATCCGAGTAGCCTAAATGGATTTCCTGTGTCATGTCTAGGTCTCGTCGGGGTTGTCATAGTCACTGTCGAGGTCCTTCAGGTTTTTTCTGATGTCAGTCAGTGTCCGCTCGGTCGGAGCGTCTGTCTTGCAGTACTGAGTCTTGTGCGACCAGTTGCTTAGTCTGTCTGTTTGCAACCAGACTTTCAGGGAGTAGTCTGTAGCTCGGGCCACTTGGAATGGTCCGAGCCAACGTGGTTCACTCCAATTTCTTCAGTGTTGTTTCCTCAACACCCATTCCCCTATTTCCACCGGTGGTGGGACGACGTCGTCTGGATCATGCAGAAGTGCTTCCTGTATCTGTGAGGACAAACACTTCACCGCTATGTTAAGCATTATTACATAATCACCAATCTCTTCTCTTTGTCCTATAAGAGTGTGTCCGTCTGTGGTAGGGCAAGTGGTGAATGGACATGGCACTTTTCTACCTGTTAGCACCTCATGAGGGGTTAACCCATGTGCTGCATTTGGTTGAGATCTCATGTTGAACAGTACCAATGGTATGGCGTCTAGCCATTTCAGGCTTAGTTCGCCACATAATTTCCCCAATTGTTCCTTGATTGTCATATTTGCTCTTTCCACCAGTCCCTGGGAGGCAGGGTGATAGACTGAGCCGGATTTGTGTTTGATCCCAAACATTTCCTCAACCTTCTGACGGTCCTCACTTGTGAAGTGGGTACCATTATCTGATCTGATGTTCTTGGCAACCCATATCTGGGCACGAGTTCTTTAACCAACCATTTAATTACTTCCTGTGCTGTTTCCTTCTGAATCACTTGTATTATCCTCACTGTTACTGTCTACTTTTTGTACAACTTTCTTTTTCCTAGTCTTAGCTTTAGTTGCTGCTTCTTGCTTTATCTTCTTTCTCTCATCCATCTCTTTCCACTCTTCATCCCCTCTATTCCTACTGTCTGGTTTTTGCATTACGTTCTCGTTCCCTTCCTCTGACTCTTCAGTATGTCTTTCTAAGCTACTAGCATACGCCATTCCTCCTCTCTCTTGTTCTTGGGCGGCCATTCCCCACAGCTCTATCATTTCTTTTTTCTCTCTCTTCTCTATCTCGTTTATGTTTGCTTATCAGCGCGAGTTTCTGCTCCAGGTCTGCTTGAGTGACGGGAGCATCTTCTGCGTTGTCTGGGGTGATGCTTACACCTATGACCCCGCCTTTAATGGCCATTAGAGGGGCCTGTATATCTTGTCCCTAGTTTGGGCCCCCTTTTTCAGCTTCTTCCTCCTTTACCTTGGTTGCTTTATCCTGCTCTTTTCTGCTTTGTTTCTGGCTGAGTTGGTTTCGATGTTTTCGGCAGTCTGTAACATTTCGAAAAACCAGAGGGCCATGGTGGCCTGTCTGTCTGCCTCTCGTTCTGCTTTTCCTATCTGTGATTTCTTTGTTAGACATCCCATCTATTCAACTTTTTCTCCCGCCTTAGCCGCTTTAACACAGGCTTGTGCCTCATATTGTTCTAGTAGTTGTGCGCTGGGTGGTGGATCAGTCCACGCCCCTAGCAGGCCTTCTTCCTGCATTTCATGTGCCCAAATCACTAATTAATTTTTCTTTGCCAATTTATTTCTTTCTCCGGGCAGATTCCTGTATGCTCTTAACATTAGGGCTTTGTGCAGGACCCTGCCTAATGTGTAATGGGGTAGTTTTTGCCAGCCATCTGTCACTGCTTTAATTTTATCAGACATTTTCAAGACACACTTTGTTCACATACACTGATGCGCCCCAAGGGACTC